>NC_054544.1:28685530-28793030 GCF_017654505.1 Polyodon spathula | reverse complement strand
AGTAAAGCCAGAATTGAACCCTTTTTTTCCTCACTCAAATCTTTCCTTTTCAACTCTTTGGGCATGGTCAACAGTTATTTTTTGATTCCAATTACTTTTGAGGTACTGCTAGCACTGTTCTGCCATCCCGCTGGACCTATTGCAAGAGGATAATGATGACCACAGGAGTGGTTTTTATACTTTTCCTCGTTAAATAAGATTTGGTTCAGGTGATTCCCTAATCAGTACCTCATTCAGTAGAATGAGGTGTGCCTGTGTTGGAATTCAACAGACACTGGAATGGAATGGCTGCCATACATGTAGAGATGCTGATTTAAGAAAAATTTGCAGTGGTCTCAATTTTTTCCAGAGCTATATATATATATATATATATATATATATATATATATATATATATATATATATATATATATATATGCTTGACCCAGGGTACGAACATAAGTCATCAGTACAATACATCTGCAGTGGCACCACCGTATGGCATTAAGGGCTAAGCTGCCTTGGGGACCCGTCTCGATCACATAGCCTCAAATCTTAAGCAGACTATGTTTGAAAAGAGATTTCGACCATTGAACGTATGTATGAGGAAGCTAGTGTATCGTGGACCACATCGTAGGAGGTCACACAGCTGTGTCTAAAGCTGGTAAATTGCGTAATCCCACCTGCTGTGGTCTGGGCTTGTAGGGGGAGCTGTTCTCCAGGTCAGCAAGAATGCTGGTGAGTGAATCAATTTCAGCATCCAGACTCGAGCGCCTTTCCTGCAGTGACTTTTCAGGGGTCCTGACCTGGGGAGAAGAAAATACAGCAATCAGCACCGACTGGGCACTGCAGCCCTATGAAAGCATAGTTAAAGTCCAGGCAAGCCTGCTGACTCGCAGAGCAGCATGGAAAAGCATTGCACAACATTACAAAACTTGCAAGATCTGAATGTATTTTTATAAAGGGTTAAACTGAAGGTGTGTCCTTGACTTCTCCAAATAGAGTTCCATCAATGAGAACACACAGAACTACACATAGCACCAAGACTGTTCCGACATCATTTTTCTAAGTGTACCTCCTAATTTCAGGAGTCAAGCAGGTCAGGGTCAAGGTCAAATTGCAATAAAAAAATCAATCTTGACAAGATTGGAACTAATATAAACTAATGGAAATAGTTGAAAACCCTTTGTTTCATTTGACGTTTTGCTCTTTAAGGAAGTTAGTGCTGGGTTAGAGTGTAGAAATGAGAGCTGTGGTGCAGGGCTCATCTCTCTGATGCACTCAGCCTTTCCATTGTGTTTTAACAGCATAGCTCGTTTCCATTCTTACACTGCTTAAATTCAACTTTCTTCTCTTTTGTCGTTGCTTGATTGTTCATCACCTTTTCCATTTTTTGCCCCTTTTAATTTGTTGTCCCCTGCTTTCTGCTCTCATCTATATAAAAAGAGACTCACATTCATTCTCTTCCTCTTTTCATTGCATTAGGAACAGCTCATTCAATGCATTGTTCCAATTCCATTTTTGACCTTTTTTTATTCTCGTTTTTTTAATAATTTTTTTCTGACACTCGGGGCAACAAAAGAAGGCGAATTTCAATTGCAATATCACAGAAACTCCATTCCCCATTCTCAATGAGTGTGTATATATATATATATATATATATATATATATATATATATATATATATATATATATATATATATATATATATATCACACACACACAGTGGCTCTCAAAAGTATTCACCCCCCTTGGACTTTTCCACATTTTATTGTGTTACAACATGGAATCAAAATGGATTTAATTAAGAGTTTTTGCCACTGATCAACACGAAAAAAGTCCATAATGTAAAAGTGAAAAATCTACAAAGTGCTCTAATTAAATTACAAATACAAAACAGAAAATAATTGATTGCATAAGTATTCACCCCCTTGAGTCAATATTTAGTAGAGGCACCTTTGGCAGCAATTACAGCCATGAGTCTATTTGAATAAGTCTCTACCAGCTTTGCACATCTGGACACTACAATTTTTGCCCATTCTTCTTTGCAAAATTGTTCAATCTACATCAAGTTGGATGGGGACCTTTGGTGAGCAGCAATTTTCAACTATTTCCACTTATTCTCAATTGGATTGAGGTCCGGGCTTTGAATGGTCCACTCCAGGACATTGACCTTTTTGTTTTTAAGCCACTCCAGTGTGGCTTTAGCTGTATGTACCAGGTCATTGTCCTGCTGGAAGATGAATCTTCTCCCAAGTCCCAGGTCTCTTGCAGACTTCAGCAGGTTTTCCTCCAGGATTTCTCTGTACTTTGCTGCATCCATTTTGCCCTCTATATTCACAACCTTTCCAGGCCCTGATGCAGAGAAGCATCTCCATAGCATGATGCTGCCACCACCAAGCTTCACGGTAGGGATGGTGTTCTCAGGAAGATGTGCGGTGTTAGGCTTGCGCTAAACATAACGCTTAGCGTTGAGGCCAAAAAGCTCTATTTTGGTCTCGTCAGACCATAGACTCTTTTTCCACTTGGTCTCAGAGTTTCCCACATGCCTTATGGAAAACTCTAGCCAAGATTTGATGTGAGTTTTTTTCAACAATGGTTTTCTTTTTGCCACTCTCCCAAAAAGGCCAGTTTTGTGAAGCACCCGGGCCATTGTTGCCATATGCAGTGTCTCCCAGCTAAGCCGTGGAAGACTGTAACTCCTTTAGAGTTGCCATAGGTGGCCTCCCTGACTAGTGCCCCTCGCCTGGATACTCAGTTTTCGAGGATGGCCTGTTCTAGATAGATTCACAGTTGTGCCATATTCTCTCTGTTTCTTAATGGATATATAGACACACACACACACACACACACACACACACACACACACACACACACACACACACACACATACACACAGTGCCTATAGAAAGTCTACACCCCCTTGAACTTTTTTCATATTTTGTTGCATCAGTGCCTCAGAGTTTCATGCATTTAAATGAAGATATTTTCCACTTATCTACACGCCATACTCCACACTGATAAAGGGAGAAAAGTTTTTATTGAGAAAAAAATTACTGGATAAGTCTCCACTCCCCTGAGTTAATACTTGGTGGAAGCATCTTTGGCAGTAATTACAGCTGTGAGTCTGTTGGGATAGGTCTCTACCAACTTTGCATGCCTAGATTTGGCAATATTTCACAATTCTTCTTTACAAAACTGTTCATGCTCTGTCAGGTTCCTTGGGGGGCACTGATGGACAGCAATCTTCAAATCATGCCACAAATTTTGGAGTTAGGTCGAGGCTCTGAATGGGCCATTTAAGCACATTTACCTTTTTTTTCCTTAGCCACTCCAGTGTAGCTCTGGCTGTGTGCTTTGGGTCATTGTCATACTGAAAGTTGAACTTCCATCCCAGTTTCAGCTTTCTTGCAGAGGGCAGCAGGTTTTTTTATCAGTGACTTCTCTGTACTTTGCTCCATTCATTTTCCCTTCTATCCTGACAAGTGCTTCAGCCCCTGACGATGAGAAACATCCCCATAACATGATGCTGCCACCACCATGCTTCATCAGTCTTGGCCATAAAAGCCTGTAGCTTTTGCAGTTGCCAATGGCCTCTTGGTATCCTCTCTGATCAGTCTCCTTCTTGCTCCAGTTTGGAGGGACGACCTGATCTAGGCAGGGTCTTGGTGGTGCCATACACCTTCCACTTCTTAATAATCGTCTTGACCGTGCTCCAAGGGATATTCAAGGCGTTTGATTTTTTTTCCCCCTGATCTGTGCCTTTCAACAAATTTGTCCCGGAGTTCTTTTGAAAGTGCCTTGATACTTATGGTTGAGTCTTTGCTTTGAAATGCATTACCCATTAGAGGGCACCTACAGGAACTGCTGAATTTATCCTGAAATCATGTGAATTACTACAATTTAACACAGGTGGAGGCCACTTAACTTGGTGTGTGATTTTGAAGTTGATTGGTTACACTAATTTAGGATTGCTATCACAAGGGGGGGTGGACACTTATCTAACCATGCAATTTCGATTTTTTATTTTTAATTAATTTTCTACGAATTTCTAGAATATTTTTTTCACTTGGAAGTTGTTGGGTAGGATGTGTAGATAAATGAAAAAACAAAACACTATTTTAATGCATTTTGATTCCAGGCTATAAGGCAACAAAAGGTGAACATTTTGAAAGGGGGTGCAGAGCTTCTATAACGTACTCCAGTCAGTTTTGCTTAAAAATAAGCAAAAGTCGGGGGGGGGGGGGGGGGGGGGGGTCATGCTGTATTAATGATTCAAATGATTGGGGTTCCTGTAGTTTAGATCAATGTAACAGAAGCCTAATGCATGCCTTTCTGCATGTAAAACAAAGCCCATATGAATAGCTAGCATGTAACTGGAACAAATCAAGACTATATTAAAAATAACTGAAGAAACTCAACTGTCTGTGACAGTTCCAGATCTCAATTGAACTGTAACATCAGAATGGAATGGAAGTGTGTCTCTCTGGGATAGCTTCACTGAAACTGTAATATAATGGAAAATACAATTCTACAGGTTGATTTTATACCGAACATGAAACTATATTCGGCATAAAGTGGGAGATAGTTATTGTGTTTACTGTTTATTTGCTGGAATTTATCACACTGGATGCAATTATAAGCATTTTCTTTCCCTCTTATTAATAAAGCAAAACTCTGTTGAAACATGATTACCAATCCGTTGTTTATTTGTTTTTAGGTTATTGCGGACACATTATAAATTGTATCAAAGAAAACCCAATTTAATACAGTATCATCGCCCTCAAACAAAACTAAAATGACAACTCGTGCCAAATCATGAATAATGCTACTTGATATATCACCTTGTATAACCACAGTGTTCTACAGGAACATTCACTTGCACAAATCGTGCTGAACCAGTGTGTTTTCTAGGGGTACTTGGCATCACTGTAGGTCAGGGATGGGCCACCTGACTTCACCCAACACCTGCATGTGCTCATTCCTCTCTCACCCTCTGAGTCTTGGATTCGGACAATACGGTTTCTGTTTAAGATGATAAAAATGTATTGTGCTTAGTTATCTCAACGCAGCTGTTGTTGGTCTCCCCTGATTTCCCCATATTCTGAAGCTCTGCCCTGGGACTCAAATTCTGAAATCCTGTTTGCAATCTCATCTTAAATGCAACTCTAACGCAATTCAACATGCAACCACCACACGGTGCTCTGTGCAAAGTTAGAAATGTGCACGACTTCTAGCCAGATGAAGTGCGTTGCATCATTTCAATAATGCCAGGCAATGCCGGTAAAAGATGTGATCTTCAAACACAGCACCGCAGGCATTTGCTGGCACAACCTATAGCCCCCGCTGTGCTTTACTTACTCTGTAGAGGTAATCTGTGAAAGCTGTCTGATAATAGGTGTGTGTGTGTGTGGGTTTGTGCCAGCAATAATAAACCCTGCCAATATTCCTACAAACAGCTACATTTACATGACAAGTCTCAGATCCCGATTTAAAAATTCAGCAGTCTGATATCATAGTGGACAATACAGGCTGTCTGGTTGTCGTTTGACTATTTTTTTCATATATTTACTTATGTGCAATTGAGGAGGAGAACAGCATTCTAATGGCAGTCCATTTATGCCGATATATACATATTTCACACATATCCTCCATGCTGTATATCCCTAACAGAATCAAAGGGGATTTTCAACTCTCTTGGTGAACAGTGCCAAGTGTTGAATGAAAGCCTTTCATCTAAGTGTCTTGTAAAGACTGCAGCTCTTCCCTGATGTGTCTGTCCAGTGTTTCTGTGTTCTATATTATCCATACTTGTGTGAGAGTCACAGGATTTTAAGAGTGACCCTTGAAAAGAAAGAAAACAGTGAAAAATAAATCAGATGAGCATGAAATAGTATGATCTACGGGGCAACAGAAATCAGCCATGTTTCTTAGACTCTACTCACCTAAGAACAGGATTGGCAACAACAGTCTAGGTGGGGTGAACATTCCTAACCTCCAGGCATTTCAGGTTTTCTCAGTTAACAAATCACACGCATACACATGCACACGCATGCACAAGCACACACGCATTCACACAGAGAGACAGTAGTCTGAGTTTATTGCTGGTGGAGGGGGGGGTGAGGGCTGTACAAAAACAAAGTAGCTGCTATCCCCACGGTGTTGTCTCAGGCAGCTTTTTAAAACGCTGTTACCTTCCTGGCAATCGCCACTGTAGCTGCCCCCCTTACACTAAACTATTTGAACTTTGTTATTTTTGGCACCAATAAATAACTGATTGTTACCTTACCCTGCCACACTTTCCCATGCACAGTTTCCAAGTTACGTGCATGACCCTGAAATCCGTGCTACGCTCAGCTCCACCCAAACTCACACCTGTATGCTGCTAAACAACTGAATGCTATGCAACATGAACACCAGACAATCATCACAGACAATAAAAGGTTGAATGTTCATCCAGCTGACGTCTAAAGAGCACACTAGTAAAGATCCACGTCGCCCCTGGCAACCTATTCTGCTGGTCAAGGGCCATGTATAAAGAAAAAGAGACCATCTCCAACTCATTTTAATTGTGGCAATGAGAACTGATGGCTGCTCCACAAGACTCCTTAGTGATAATTGCAATGAGTTGCACATCTTACCGGAACATATTTCCTCCAGGCTTCCGAGAATCCTATTCTTCAAATTCACTTAAAGACCATTAAAGTCACTTCTTTCATACAATGCAGACTAATAGTCATTTAACTAAGATGATACCCTATACTTCACTATATCATCACTTTTTATTGCTCTTCTGCCATTTTATTCTTCCACTGTTCCTGTGGCAAAAAGTCTACAATTAAATTTGATTTTAATGCATCGTTCAGATTTGTTATAAAATAATTCTTAAAAATCTGCTGTGCAGCATTCTGTTCCAATAATATTGCAGACAATGTATTCAAGAAACATAACATCCCCTATAAAGGATATATGTACATGATAAACTCATAGAGGAGTGATCTACATGGACAGCATGCTCAATGAATGTATGTTACAAATGCCCAAAGTTTGATCAAATAAAGGCATTGTTCCCTTACTAGCCTCACAAACCGAGAGTCATACTTTATATAAAGAGGTCTCAGTGAGCTAGATGCTAAGCACCTGATGAATCAGAGTCTGTGCCATGCTTTACCATGATACACGTTAAAAAACATAATTGTGATGCACATTCAATCACTTCCACTATATTCCTGTCTCTGGAGATCCCGCATGGTGGATACAAGTTCAATGCTCTCACTTTGCTCTCACTGCTGGTTAAATACATTAAAGAGCGAACCTGATTGCTTCGCAAATGGACCCATTGCTGTAGAGTGCACACATGGAGTTCAGTTTGCAGATAATGAGTAATTAATCAATGACAAACGTGTTTTCACAGTTCAGTATGTTGACACTTCCTAATTATGGCAAACAAAATCTCATAAAAATCTCTTTTTTTATGACTCTATTTGAAACAAAAGCCGGGGGCCGTAAGAAATTATCACAGCTGTTTGGGGATTCTTCAAGGTATATATAAACTGGCTGAAAATGCAGAGTAAAGTGATTACGTGTGTGTGCTATCTACTAAACACATTGTTGGAGGTCTTCAGCACTCTCCTTTCCCATCCAATTACAATGCATCAATCCCTTCTGCAAACCTGTGTCACACATACCCCTTGCTCCAAGCACTTTAGAAAGCTATCGGTGTAATTCAATGAATGAGAGCAGTGTGTTATGCCTTAGCTCGAAATACACACAGTTAATGAATTATTTGTTACCTAAAGATAAGACTGACTGTTTTTTTTCTATTCTACTAAGTGTTTCTGTTCTATTAAGTAGTTATGTGTAACATGTTTTTAAAAGTATTCATATTGAATTGCAATTGAAGTGTTTGCTTTCTATTCTTTTTTTTTTTTTAAAGACACAACTTCTTTAAAACCAAAACTATTAATTTGTGTGCCAAATCTTTTTTGTTGTTGTATGTACTGGAATATATCCGTGCAAACAAAACAGTAAACAGGCCCTGTGACAAAAAACACACTGTTTACAAGACAAAACAAACAAACAAAAATGATTAAAAATCCTTTCAGCCAGAGTGTTTACACATTATCCTATGCTGTGAGAATATACTCTGGCAGTCTCTGAGCCAGCTAGGGAGACAGACAGACAGAGTGGCTGACGAAACTGATTCCACGTATGCGCTGAAGCAAGCCAAGCCAAACAACACACACACACACACACACACACACACACACACACATACACACAGACTCTTCCTGGAGGTTCACAAGCACGGCACACTGCTGCTCTCTCCCTTGAGTTCACTGGGCTTTGACTCCTCCGAGTCCCATTCCACATGAGCACACCAAGTTCATTTACATCCTGAAAGCCACAATGTATAGTAAATGATTGCAAATTCCAGACATGAAATCCTTTGAACGTCAAAGAGTATTTCCTTGCGTCAAAATTAATGAGTAGTTTTAGTCTAGTGAATAGTGTATTACAGCAAACACATCTATTTCAATTGTCTCTGGGTTGTTTCAAGTTGGCCTACTTCAATAAGTTTAAATTACTTGTCAAAAACAATTGTAGTTGATGTAGTTGTGAGTAATCTCCAGCACAATTTAGTTTTAATTGGCGATTTGGCTTCAATATGATATTTTTTTCTGTGATTTGCTTCTGTCTTTTATTAACAAAGCACTACCGTTGGGTACAAGATATGAGTTTAACAAAAAAAAAAAAATTAGGGCTTGTAACAGGATGGCGTCTATGGTGATGTCAGACTTGGAAGAAACATTCAGTACTGCCAGGTGAAAAGTGAATTGCACTGTTGCGCAGTTTAATCAATAAACAGAAAAATAAAAGGTTGCAAGACAAACAAAACACAGGACACGACAGTGGTAGCCAAAACAAAGAGATGAAACAAAGCGGACTAAGACTAAACAAACACGGTGAGCTGATATTTGTAACTATTATTATTATTATTATTATTATTATTATTATTATTATATTATTATTATTATTATTATTATTATTACCTCCATCTCCAATCCTGTTCTCCATTCACCGAACACACAACCCCGAGTGAGTGAAAACATGCAGCTTTTATGCAGCTGTACTGAGACTTGATTGCTAATCAATCATTCAATTGGAGTCTGAGAACAATTGCACGTGAATTAATAAAGTGCAATTCCCCATGCTCACATATTACATTTTACTTGCACGTGAAGTGCTGTGCAATCCTCGTGCCTAAATACAAATATACATTTTAAACACTTGTGTTACACAGGCCTGTTTATGTCCCTTGTACCCATGACTATACACCAACATTAACACACAACATACAACACAAAATACACACAGGGGAAGGCACTTTGCCACATATACCCCCTCTTGTGCAAAGCACACATGGCCTCAATGGCCACCTCCCCCGTTAAAATCACAAAAGTCTCACTCAAAGTCCTGGGCCAAGAACAGGGACTTTAAGGGGTTGATGGGCGGCAATGTTGCCAGTAGTCAGGCTGCTACTGGCCATGCTGTCAGCAGACATGCTGACAGTGGGGCGAATCTCTCCTCCCGCTGTACCACAGGCAGCGGAAATGCTGCCAATGGTGTGGCTGTCAGCAGCAGTTCCAGCGACCCCAGGGGATGCAGAGCAGCTGGCAACCCCAGACTATGAGGAATGGCTGGCAACTCCAGGCGATGCGGAGCAACAGGCAACCTCAGGTGATGTGAAACAACAGGCAACCCCAGGCGATGCAGAGTGGCTGGCAACCCCAGGTGATGTGAAGTAACCGGCAACCCCAGGAGAAGTGAAGCAGCAGGCAACCCCAGGAGATGCGAAGCTACAGGCAACCACAGGCGATGCGGAACGGCTGGCAAACCCAGGCGATGCGGAGCAACAGGCAACCCCAGGCGATGAGGAGCGGCAGGCAACCCCAGGCGATGTGGAACGGCTGGCAACCCCAGGCGATGCGGAACGGCTGGCAACCGCAGGCGATGCGGAGCAACAGGCAACCCCAGGCGATGAGGAGCGGCAGGCAACCCCAGGCGATATGGAGTGGCAGGCAACCCCAGGCGATGTCAGGCAGGCATCCTTGGGTGAAGCGAGGCAAGCATCCTTGGGTGAAGCGAGGCAAGCATCCTTGGGCGAAGCGAGTCAGGCATCCTTGGGCGGAGCGAGGCAGGGAGTCAGGATAAGCTGGAGTGTGGGTGTTGGCCCTCTTCTTGACCACTGCGGCCAGGCGGTTCTTGTGCTTCCCTCAGCAGGCTATGCAATTTGTAGATTTTATTTTTCACTTTGACATTATGGACTTTTTTGTGTTGATCAGTGGCAAAAACTCCTAATTAAATCCATTTTGATTCAATGTTGTAACACAATAAAATGTGGAAAAGTCCGAGGGGGGTGAATACTTTTGAGTCATAAACCAGCGAGGTCCTGAGAGGATTTTAAGCTTACTCCCTGTTGTTGTATGTTTGTTGTCCCTCATGAACAACAGTGCTGCATCAATTCTTGCTAGAATAATTTACATTTCTTCTTCTTCTTCTTCTTCTTCTTCTTCTTCTTCTTCTTCTTCTTCTTATTATTATTATTATTATTATTATTATTATTATTATATCTGCAATGCAATTTAATTACAAGGATGGGAAACAGTTTCTCATCTTAAGCTCACAGGTAATTCATGTTTAAAAGTTTAACTTAGCTGCTCTATAGTCTTTTTTTCTTTTAATTAATTTTTCTGCTTCACAGTCCACCTTCAGCGTCTCTGATCATCGCTTGTGTATTTCCACAAACATTGAACAAAAACATGCAAATATAAGCCAGAGCAGCAGATAGAGACCCTTTAATCTAAATCAGTTTAGAAAAATAAGTCCCGAGGACTTCACTATTTACATCACAAGTAACAAAACCACTGCACAGTTGAGCACCTTCCTGTAATCTCTGTTCAAAAGAGATCATAAGCATACACACAGGGAACTGAATTACCCAACTGCCACAGAGCAAGCCCTGGATTGATGCAAGCTCGTCGGGTGAAATCTGTTAGAAGCCGTTACTCGTGTTACACAGTGCCATCATAACATCTATGTCACAAGCTGCGTCAACTGAGGGGTAGTGGGGTAACAATGTTTACTTATTTTTTCTTGGTCTGAAAGTTTATAGCTCCACAGGAGAGAAAGCAAAAAAAACACTTCCTTTGATCTGTGAATTAAAGATTCACTCAAACAAGACATTATGTTTGGTTGTAATGATTAGTTATTGAACCTACTTTGTCTTCAGATTTTATGCAAAAAAAAAAGAAAGAAAAAAGCTCTGTACTGATAAAACAAAACTGGATAACATTGCACATGGATGGAACTCACTGGGGTCAGTGTGGTGCTTGTTTACAGGTGCTTATTACAAACCCCCCATATTCAAAAACCTGTTGTTTTGACAACTGTGCTGGACTATTTAAGACAAAGGGGGAAATTGCTGTACTTCCCCACCTGCACATTGAAGACTGCTCCGTCCGTAGGGGTGGGTGGGAGTGGGAAGGTCACAGGGGGTGAGGGTAGATTGTCCAGATCCTCCATGGGTGGGGATGGCGGTAGGAAGTCCCCTGAAAAAAACAAAATACTGATCAGTTCCGTGTAGTTAACAGACATGCAGCAAACGTTTAATGCGGGGCTCCCATCTCTTGTCCACAGACCAGGTTTGGACAATCAAACTGATGCCCACAATGCAATTTCAAAAACAGTTTGCCCAGTCCCATTCTTAAAAAAAGAATGGAAACTTATTTGTAAAGGGAAACATGTGGAGAATAATCATTTTTTAAAGTCCTTTCCATTCTGCATTTATAAGTGAAATATCACCCTCCAGGATGTTCAAATATGGTTCAATATCCACTGGCCTGATCTGTTTAATGGCACTTGGCTTCGCTTCGTGTACACAACCCTCCTAAATGTGCAGATATTAGACCATATTTGAACATCCTGGAGCGTGTTATTGCTGTCTTATCCCACCAGGGTATGGATTGACCAAATCAAGCCAATAGTTTCTTATAAATTAACATAATGTTTGATTGGCCTCCACTTTCTTTAAACCCTGTGTAAAAGAACTTAGGTGCAGTTTGGATTTTTTTAAGTTATTTCTCAGTAGTGTTGAAACACTGGCCATTTTATTTTCCTTACGCAAAGACTGGAGTAGAAACCCATTGATATATGAAGTGAAAGGGGAAATCCCACTGAGTTTTAAGCTGAAGGGCTATTGCACCTATATAATCCAGTAAGCCTAATTTCCCTGCTACGATAAACATACTGAACATCATTGCATGTACGTACTTGTATATTGATTCAATATAGTATTTAATGAATTGTCTGCCAAGAATGTATAACTGAAATAAACAAGAAAATAGGTAAGTTATTGTCAACATGAAGCACAAACTGTGCCAAAAGGAACAGCGATACTGTATAAACAAACACAAAGGTTGAGTAAAGCAAAACACAGAGAAAACAAAAACTCTATCAAGTCTATCAAGTCCATTGACGGAAGCAATAATACTGACCCCCCCCCCCCCCCCCCACCTAGCCCTCCTGACCCCCCCCCCCCCCCCCCCCGACAGAATAGATTATGAGTGTGAAGGGTTATGGATATTATGTGCTAGTGCAACTGCATTACTGTACAGTACATATTACTTAAAAAATAAAAATGAAATAAGGAAACTAGTAATGAACCACACAGATTGCAAATTTGAAATGAAAAAATTTCCTAGTTATAACACAAGAGTTCCAAAGTGTTACAAAACCAGAATTGCGTGTTACTAGTTTTGTAATAAAATTCTTAAACAATAGGGCTAAGAACTGCAGAGGTCCTGAGGCCAGGGATTTCATCACTGGGAAATGGAAGTGTTTAAGGCTCTTGCACCCATCGGCAGCAACCCGAATGCGGTTGAGTAATCAGTTTGTGGTGGACAAAGGGTGACTACCCATTCCTAATTGGATGGGACAGTCCTTAAATGTAAATATCAAGTCCTGTTCCCGGGCTAAATGACTTCAGGACGGAATTTGTCACTGATTCCTAGACACAGTGCAATCTTACAGTTTAGCGCCACAGTCAAACCATAACATATCTGTTTGATGCCATATAATTTTCCAATGCCTTACACAGCCCCGGAATGATTGACACATTAGATGGTCGATCTAAGACATAACACTATATAACACCACTGTTATGTGACTTTTTACACTCACATCACATTTTCCCCCAACTGCCTGACACTGATCTGCTTTGGTGAAAGCAAACAAAATACAATTCATAAAATATTTTAATTTCAGTGTTTTCTTTGTTTATGCAATATGATTCAATTTATAAGTTGAAGTGACACTGACAGTGATACATCAGTAAAGGAAGGAATAGCCTATAAGTCCAACTCCATCAAAGAAAAAAGTAAGCACCTGTGCAAATTCAGAGAGGAATGGGTTATAACGGTCACACATGTGGATTAGGAAAAGCGGAAATGATTCAACAAGAGTTTTTCATTTAGAAAAGGTGGTCACCCTAGGTGGAGGGCTTCAAAGTGCCGTCAAAGTTTTAAATAATAGGTGTGGGTGTGTGAACCCAAGCTTTCTCAGGTCCTCGACGCTCTCATAAAACAGAGGCTCAGGCTCACACTTGACACGTTTCTTTGGAATGGGTTTGCTGGTATGTGAGCACTGGCCAGGCTGAGCTTCTCTTTTTTTTAAACCAGATGCAGAAGTTCACATTCTGCCTCTTCTAAACTGTCTAGCGCCCGTTGGCAGAGCAGGATGGAATCTGGCAGGAAGCACTGGCTGGATTCCATTGGCTACAACAGACATTATAAAACAATAATAACATGGCCCTGTGCAACATTTCAATCGGCTAAGTGAGCTGCGAGGTCTGATGAATTCTAGCAACCAGCAAGAAGAGCCTCTGTGTTATGCAATCAGTGATCATCCAGGTATGCTGAGCTTTAGCCAGCAAAATGCTTTGAGCAAATGAATCCCCTCCAAGAGTTCCTTGAACTAGTGTGTCAAAACGTGAAAGAGTAGTGCTGATATAATCAGGGCAGGATTAACCCATCACTGAGCCCTAGGCAAACATGCAATTCTGGGACCCTATCTTCTTATATGAATAACAACAAATATACCATTGTGTGTGTGTGTATGTGTATATATATATATATATATATATATATATATATTATATATATATATATATATATATATATATATATATATATATATATATATAGTATATATATAAATATCTATATATATACATTATATACACACACACACACACACACAGTTCTGTACAAAAGTTTTAGGCAGGTGTGAAAAAATGCTGTAAAGTAAGAATGTTTTCAAAAATAGACATGTTAATAGATTAGATTTAGCAATTAATTAAATGCAAAGCGAGCAAACAGAAAAAAAAATCTACATCAAATCCATATTTGGTGTGACCACCCTTTGCCTTCAAAACAGCATCAATTCTTCTAGGTACACTTGCACAAAGTCAGGGATTTTGTAGGCATATAGTCAGGTGTATGATTAAACAATTATACCAGACAGGTGCTAATGATCATCAGTTCAATAGGCAGGTTGAAACACAATCATTAACTGAAACAGAAACAGCTGTGTAGGAGGATTAAAACTGGGTGAGGAACAGCCAAACTCAGCTAACAAGGTGAGGTTGCTGAAGACAGTTTACTGTCAAAAGTCATACACCAAGGCAGACAGGAGTTTCCAGATGTGCTGTCCAAGCTCTTTTGAAGAAGCACAAAGAAACGGGCATCACTGAGGACCATAGACGCAGTGGTCAGCCAAGGAAACTTACTGCAGCAGATGAAAGACACATCATGCTTACTTATCTTGCAATCGGAAGATGTCCAGCAATGCTATCAGCTCAGAATTGGCAGAAAACAGTGAGACCCTGGTACACCCATCTACTGTCCGGAGAAGTCTGGTCAGAAGTGGCCTTTATGGAATACTTGTGGCCAAAAACCCATACCTCCAACATGGAAACAAGGCCAAGCAACTCAACTATGCACGAAAACACAGGAACTGGGGTGCAGAAAAATGGCAGCAGGTGCTGTGGACTGATGAGTCAACATTTGAAATATCTGGCTGTAGCAGAAGGCAGTTTGTTCACTGAAGGGCTGGAGAGTGGTACACGAATGAATGTCTGCAGGCAACAGTGAAGCATGGTGGCGGTTCCTTGCAAGTTTGGGGCTACATTTCTGCAAATGGAGTTGGGGATTTGGTCAGAATTAATGGTCTCCTCAATGCTGAGAAGTACAGACAGATACTTATCCATCACGTAAATACCATCAGGGAGGCATCTGATTTGCCCCACATTTATTCTGCAGCATGACAACGACCCCAAACATACAACAAAAGTCATTAAGAACTATCTTCAGTGTAAAGAAGAACAAGGAGTCCTGGAAGTGATGGTATGGCCCCCACAGAGCCCTGATCTCAACATCATCGAGTCTGTCTGGGATTACATGAAGAGAGAGAAGCAACTGAGGCTGCCTAATCCACAGAAGAACTGTGGTTAGTTCTCCAAGATGTTTGGGCCAACCTACCTGCCGAGTTCCTTCAAAAACTGTGTGCAAGTGCACCTTGAAGAACTGATGCTGTTTTGAAGGCAAAGGGTGATCACACCAAATATGGATTTGATGTAGATCTTTCTTCTGTTCACTCACTTTGCACTTAGTTAATTGATAAATATAATCTATTAACATGTCTATTTTTGAAAGCATTCTTACTTTACAGCATTTTTTCACACCTGCCTAAAACTTTTGCACAGTACTATATATATATATATATATATATATATATATATATATATATATATATATATATATATATATATATATATATATATTATTATATTACGCTTAACCCACGCTCCACCATTTTTTAATTATTATACATGGTTTTGATCAGAAACAGTCAATTATGCTAAATTCTATTTATTAATTATGACAGTTTCACACACTGCTCTAAACTGAATGACAGCTGAAGGACTGATTGAATAAATTTGGAGAAACCTGAAGCCTACGCGAGCTTGATAATCACCTTTCTCGACTTACTGAAGAAGGAGGGTGCTCAAGCTTTTGTCCCTAACTGTAGGTCCGCTGAGACCTTCCCGTTTAATACTCCTACATGTGACAGAAATGTTCAAAACACATTCTTCACATACTTAACATGCAGGAAGGCTTGGTAGTTTTCCCTGTGAGAAATGTTCAATACAACACTGTGATAAAAGGGGGTAAATGAGCATCTAATACTGCATTTAGGCCTTGTTTCGCCCACCGGCCTTTTAGTTGCCATGGTGAACACTTCAAAGCAAGAGGTTTGAATAGGCTGTTTATCACTAACCTTCAAAGAATAAGAAATCACATTCAATTGTTTTGACCTACTGTACAGTAAAGGGATGACTTTTGAATACTGTTACATACTGGTCATTTTATTAAAATTATTTAAAATTTAACAATAAAATGCCAAATCACTTATTATTTATTGTCCCCCAAGCTTTCAGTTACTAGTGGCAGCACTGGGTTCTTCAGCCTGTGGGCCCTGGAGTCAGTGAGAAGGGCTTCTCTCCGTGCTGTGAATGAATCCACTTCGATTTGTATTCACAAAGTGACGGGAGATGATGGCGGGCATTAACAAGAGAAGCAGCAGGGACACCAATTAAATGGAACATCTTCTCCCCTCTTTATTAGGCATTCATGATTCTCAAGTAGCTGCTTTTTGATCCAGGAATTGTAATCTGTAATTAAAGTTATTTGAGAAATCATGAGATGTGTAATTGGTTAATGGGAGTGTAGCAAACGAATGCCTCTGAGCTGACAAGGGGATAGAGCAGATTATTAGTACAGAGATTATTCAAATATTTTTAGCACTACTGGAACATTTTATATTCTCATTCTTGGTAACAGTCCAACATTTACCCAAACAGACACATACTTTTAAATGAAAAATTACCCTAGGTTAAAGAAAGAAAGAAAAAAAACCAAAGATTTTAAGTAAAATTTTAAGATTTTACATTTGGCTTGAAATATCTTCCCCTCTGATTATGTACGGTATATCTATTTCTGTAAATCTTAAACTTCCTTTTATCTGAAATTAGAAAAACACACAATGTAGGGTTGCACCGTATTAAATAAGGCAAACTTGTTTTAGTTATTGTTGTTTCCCCCCCAGTGAGTAGATGTGTTGCTAGGAACTGACAACCTGCAGCATTTCTTACAGGCCACAAAGAACAGAACCAGGGGCCAGGGGTGGAAGCTGAAGAAGGGCGTATTCAGAACCGATCGGAAAGGGTGGTGAACCATTGGAACAGGCTGCCGGACAGAGTTGTTGAAGCACAGACTACCGGATCCTTCAAGAATAGACTGGATGCTGTCATGAACAACACTGTATAACCCTCTCTGTGACCATAATAAGACCTTTAGCTAGCCACCTGGAGGAAGGGTGGTCCGTTTAGCCACGGATTCCCAGAGGTTTTATTTCCCCTACTAACTTTGTTGGGGCTTTTTGTTTTTCCTTTCCTGAGTGCTAACGTACCATTCTTGCATCAAAGCAAGAGAGCATAGGTGAGCTGAATGGCTTTTTCTCGTGTCTCATGTTCTTATGTTCTATCTATAGCTGCTTCGTCCATACAGACATGGTTGAATCGCAGTGTCAGAGTGGAGATCAATGGCACTGGGCACATTCCTGTACCAAGTCTGTGTTTTCATTTGCAGTGGTTTTAATCAGTTATATTTCAAGGGCCTGGACACACAGTTTAAAAATAAAGCAAAGATAATCCCTGGGTAAAGACTCTTCGCCGTTTTGCAAAGGTACAGAGCCAAAAATAGAGGAAATCCTGTTTGGGTTTCTGGGCAGATAACTTACAGCCTCCACCTATAGATGGATTACTAAGTTTTGTTTTTCAAGCAGAGTACAAAAAATATTTGACATCTAGTGACACCCTGTGAGTATCAATAACCCCATACCTTTGTAAATATTAAAGAAGGAATTGATCTTGCAAGACAAGATCACTGCACATTAGCAAATCATGAAAGTGATTCTATACTGAAATAGAATTCACTGCACAAAAGCCAATGACTAATCAATAACTAAAACTTTCATCCAATACCACAACCCCCCCCCCCCAAGACTTCTCACATCCACCAGCTGTTTATAATGAGCAATGTCAATTTGCACACATGTCAATTTACACAGCAAAGCAGAACTACATTGTAGTAGCCGCAACCAAAAGCAGTTTTGTTTCCCTTTTCCTACATGGGAATGTTCAACGAGGGTCGCCCTCGGTAAAACCAAATGTGTTGATATTTGAAAAGTGAAAGCCAAATAAAAAAGATCAGTTCAGTGGTTACTGTTTTTTGGGTGGTTCAAATCTAACTTGACAGCGGTCTCCATAAATCAGTCCGTTTAATTGTCTGGGTGAAAGTATCAGAAGCAGGATATTAGAGCTTTGAAAGTAGGCACTGTGGAGCATGAAGACAATTACAGCAAGTCCCAGCTGTACACATGGATACTGCTGGATACTGATCAAAAACAGACACAAGAAGAAGTGACAACAGGCAAATGCTTCACCTTTTTAGAAAAGTTTATGAAACCATAAACAGCCGAGTAATTTTTCATTGTGTTTTCCTTGCTTGTATTATGAATGTAATGTGCATTTCCATGCTATTTTACAGCTATGGTCTTGCCCCAATAGACAGGTTATTATGAAAGGTTATTAATAAAGGCTATGTTGCTTCTTCCAGCTCTTTGCTGTTATGCAATTATAACAACTGTTTTTTTTTTTGTCATTTCTAAATAGAGCAGCTTGTTATTTTGGTGTGGAAGAGGGTGTGTCTAATAGGAACAGGTTTAAAGAAGTCAAGAGTGTTACTGAAGCAACTCTCTTCCAGTAATGTAAGACCTCAATAGGAAGCGGCTTTGCTGAGCACAACCCTGCAAATGACCATGTATACCTGGTGAGCAGACAGCAGCTCATCTTCCCATCTGTAGAAGTCACTATAAAGCCCATGAACATTTTCCTACTCTTAATGCATGCAACTGCTCCTAACCACTTCCCTTTAAGAGACGACTTCAACAGCCCAAGGTTTCCCCTTGACACAGTAGCTATTTCAAGTTGCAGAACTGCATACCTGCTCAGAAACAACCACTTCAACTGGTTCATACTGGCCATGCGAAGCGACCTAGCTACAAATGTGAGAAATTCTACTCAGTGCCAATCACTGAATCAGCAAATAAATAAATAAAAAGCATTCAGATAACCTCTGACATCTGATGGTTCTTCAAAACACATTGGCCCAGATGGCTGTTGCTGGCTCTCTGTGGTTAAATAACCACAAACAGGTGTCATTTCTCTTGCCTTTTTCTATTAAGAAAACAAACCTTAAATAGCTGTTTTGAGGCTCCCTTTTGTAACAATATACATCCTTAAGTTACTTTATGCTATTTTCATGTTTTACTTTCTGTTTGGTATTTGTAATTAATTTAGAACAATTTGCAGATTTTATTTTTCACTTTGACATTATGGACTTTTTTGTGTTGATCAGTGACAAAAACTCCTAATTAAATCCGTTTTGATTCCATGTTGTAACACAATAAAATGTGGAAAAGTTCAAGGAGGTTGAATACTTTTGAGAGCCACCGTAGCTTGTTAAGAGTGTCACTCTATGGTTTCTTGTCACGTTTCTGTTTTATATTTTTACACCCTAGAGAGAGATGTGTTTCAGTCCCACACACTGGTGTAATTATTACTTGTTTTGTTCTCTTCTCTCTTTCACCTTAAGGAAAGTTGCCACACAACATAATATATTGCAAGACTACCGACAGACCAAAATAATCTATATTGCAGCTTGACATGTGAGATGCCTCGTGTGTCTGTTTGAAGTGTGGTGTTCTGCTCTAGAAGCTTCAAAATAGTAATACATGTTTCTTTAAAAAACTGTTCAATCTTTGGTCTATCTAATCTTGCCCTGTAATATTATTGTTACATTGGAAAATCCAGGGGCCTTATCACAAACGCTACTATGACATACAGACACTAAAGGTTCATCAGACATATATAACAACAAAGCGGTCTAAGTAGCCCATTGCCTGCAGCAATTTTCCATTTTACAACAGCAAAGAGCCTTTGGCATCCATGTACTGGGAACACAACAGCTGTTGTAGCTTTGTCTAAAGCCATACTGGTAGTCATGGGTTGATTTATAAGTGCTCTACACATTAGCTGTACTGGAGCTATAAAATGTGATAATGGTGACAAAGTTATCATCCAAACTAGTGTTAAATAAGTCATTATTTACAAACTTTTAAGTCTACTCTGTTCCAGATTGTTGTTGGCTTGCATACCTATAACATTTCTGGAATGACACATTTTATTTTATCCATCCACTTATTTTTTTTTTGGTGAACAAAGCAAATGCAAGGTCAGTGGCCTTGCTGATGGAAGAGTATTTGAATACAGAATTTAATGTAAGTTTAATTTAGGATTTCTAAATGAACTATTGGAGTGTTAAAAAACTATGGATGGTAGTTTGAAGTAAAATGATAAAAAATGCTGCTAAATTGCAAATCTTTACGTAGGTTATATTCACTGCAATTACATTGGAATGAAGTCAGTAGCGGCATGTTAACCCTTTAAAGGCATGTCTGCAGTTAAGATTGTGCAGATACTTGAGAACTCTGCAGTATGCTTGACATTCTGCAAGTTTTGACATTTCGTCGATTTATTTCATACAGCCTTGGAGTCTGTGCTGTATTGTAATAAAAGTGACCCTTCACTTGAGGGCAGTATATAAATCTCTACTTTCTCAATGACTGAATTTCGAGAAGCGAGTTTATGTTTTTTTAGAAATACCTCAACTAGATTTGCAGAAGTGCGGGCCGGAGCGCCCAGGGTTTGCTGACAGATAGAGGAAGTAGCCTTCTTCACGGTTTCCTGAACTGAGTCATTACCGTAACCTCTGCAGCAGTATTTAGAGTCAGGGGAACATTTCCAGGAAACACCATTTACTGTATTCTCAGAAATTAAAAATAGGTGCAACTAGAATACACTGAGAGCATCTGTGCTCAAGCACCTTGATGAATATATATATATATATATATATATATATATATATATATATATATATATATATATATATATATATATATATATATAGGGAGGGACATGGGTGAATAACACCCGATTGCTCGGGCTGCGACCCAGTGGTTTTATCCATTTCACTTATGAATATATCGTAAATATTTTTTGCAACTTTGTTGACTTGCTTTTTATCATTTTTCACATAAAAAGCAGCACCCTGTTTTAATTCGTACAGCTGGGGGTAATTACTTCTCATCAACTTAAGTCTACAACTAATTTCATGAGTGTTCCTCTCCTTTCTCAAATGCAAAAACCCGCTGCATTGAAAGAATCCCATTCCCACCATAGGAGTCAGGCTTGTTGCTGGGAGGTGATGACACTGCCCTGTGCCTTGGGCAACATTACTGCCTGGCTGCTACAACTGAACAACTCGACAGCTAAAATAAAAACTGCTTCAGCAAGCAGACCTTTAATTTGCTTTGTAATATTATGCAATGCATTATGCAAGTATAACATTCATATTTTGTTTTTGTTTGTGATGCATATCGTGCAGAATTAAATCAAATGAACACTAATTCTAAGGGAAATTGCCTATATATATATATATATATATATATATATATATATCCTAAACAAAACAAAATACCTTTAGTGCACTGCAATGCTTAAATCTTCACAAAGGTGCTGACCAATAAAAGGTAATGTCTATGAAGAAATGATTGTCTGTCTCAATTTATGCCAACCATCCGGGAATGTTCCAACAAGTTTTCCAAGATTAAGTTCATTTTATTTCTTTTGTTGAACAAACCTCAACTTTTTTTTTTTTTTTTTTTTTTAATTAAAAAATTTCAAAAATGATCCACGTTAATGACGTGTTTCAGCTTTCAGTTTTCATCAGGTGGTGAATATTATCAATTAGAGAACACCCTATTTATACAACTCTTCATTGGTAACTTTTAATCACATTCAAGTAGTTCAATTGTTTTCCAGTTTAAACAGTTAAATCGTTTAAATATTTTAATAATTTATTAAAATTTTAATGTTACAATAATATTGAGTTAACAAGACGGCAAAAGTTTTGCATATCCCTATAGCATTAATTTTGCTTCATAAAGTCGAATGACACCTGCTTAATAATTTTACGTTAACAGTGAATTACTTTAAGCTTTGTAGTTTTCCATATACTTGTCAAAAACAAGAAAAATTGACATTTAGAAATCCACCATGAAATACTATACTACTATTAAGGCTTCTGGTAGACATTTGCGATATCATTTTCTAGTTTCTTTGATTACATGATGTTCAATAAAATATCTAAATTATGTTTATACAATGTTTTTTTTTTTGTTTTGTTTTGTTTTTTTAATGATGTCTTAATCCTAAAATTCTAGGTGATGCAAAACGTTTGGCCACAGCTGTAAATAAATATACATCCTTTCCTAACAACGTGAATGACCTATTAATATACTATAACTACTTGAAATGTCTCTTGATCTGTCTCTCAGGCAACACCCCTGGATAATACTGTAGTTCAAGGCTACTGCTACAGTAATTAGCAGTTATACAGAGTTATAGCACCAGACTAACTACTTCCATTGTGACAGGGATGAGGAACTCAATGACATCTTTCAGAATTTTAGATTCAGTTCAAATAGTTTTATTGAAATGGAAACCTAACAAATAAAGTTAACCACTTCCTTACTTACTCCCATACTGTTAAAGTAAAACAAATACCCCCCCCCCCCCCCCCCCCCCCCCCCCCCCCCCCCCATAGTAACAGAATGAGACTTCTCCCAGCTTTAAACACGTCTTCCATCAGCACTTCAACTACATAACAATTTCAAAATCTTACTAAAGTTTCTAAAGTGCAGCAAAGAGCAGTGTCCCATCCTGAGCACAGATATGGGGTTTGTTGCATTCCTGCTGCTGGGCCAAGTCTAATCTGAGCTGCTGAAGTTCTCGTCTTCTGAAAGTGGTAGAAGAAGTGGAAGCTCTTGCAAGAGGGAATCCCCAGAGACAGGGAGAGGTGTGAAATTCACACAGTAGACATCTACCTTGTTGATCACACTGGTTGATCTGTGCATTTTCTGGAAGGGAGGGTTGGTCAGACTTGCCAATAAATAACTGAAGCTAGCTTAACAATATGGAACAGATAAATGCACTAGAGGAGGGTACACACTATCCTCCAACAAGGGACAATTTGGGTGAGGACAATATGTTTCTAGAAATGGTACATCCATTTCAAATGATTTAAAAAAATACTTCTCGGCTACAGCTATCCAGGGTCCCTATGTACAGTAGGTACCCTCCAGATGCTTGGTGCGACTGGTTTCTAGTATTTGCTAAAGCTCAGCCTGCTTACCCTGGCTGAATCTGCTGGAGTACAAAACATACAGCTAAACTTATTCTGTTTCCCTCAGTCTTTCCTGACCATGCCCAGCAGGCGCTAACACTAGATAGCTGCTGTACACTGCAGTACATTTTTATTAAGGGGAGTGAGCCAAGCACCTCACATGGCAAGTAAATACAGTTTAATCTCCAGAGACTCAAATATACTCACTGTTCCCTTAAACACAACAGAACACACAGTTTACATTTAGTTTGAAAATGACAAATGGAAATAATGATCCACAGCGAACGTGACCACTTTCGAATCTTAATAAACAAACTGACATGTTTATTGATGCGCCCTCAAATTAGTAGAATTATGAGGAGGTTATGCATGGTAATGCTAAGAAAATGTAAAGTGGACAAATACATTATATATAAAACAATTCTTCAGAGGCTACATGGAAGATAGCAGCTGCCTCCAAGTCATGCTTGCTTATCTGTGTGCTCAGGACTAGAGTTTTGATCAGATTTGATCATGCTGCATACCATATGAACCTTAAAACAATAAAATAAAACAAAACATGGCCACAAAGCATATCTGATATTCCTGGGATGAGAAACACATGCACGCAGCCAAGTCAAGTGTCTTCAGCTTCCACACAAAACTTTTATGAATGGAACTTTTAATCATTTGATTCTTAGAAAATAGTTTTATTTTCTTCTTACTTACTCCAGATTGCAGGAAGCAAGGAGTTAAACTTAGCCGTGAAGTTCTGGCTCTGGTCCATGATTCAGTTCACACATTGGTTACATCCATGAGTACCCGTGGAAGGAGAGTTCTCTCAATGAAATAAACAGAAGTTTGAGCACAGGATTAGGATGCCAGCTGCTTTCCAGAGGAATCCAGTCGAACGTTAAGAAACTGAAAAGTGGCCAATGGAATTGTAACATTTTTCTCTCATTTGGAGCACTGAAATATTTATTGTCAGCGACCTGGATGAGAGGAACATTTGCTTCCAGTTGGCTTTTAAAACACTCAATGTGGATGTTAATTGCCACTGATTGTTACTTAATTGTAAAGGCAAGGGAAAGAAAATATTGTCTTGTTTTGAAATCACATTAATGAATGGATGTATTTAATACCTGCTGATAAATACTTCTTAAAGGCAATTCTGAGTAGGAGTATCAGCACACTCCTAGATATATACATCAGAGTGGCACAAGGTTTCAAGATCAACCTCTCATACAAATCCCACCCCTTCATTCCACAATATTCAGGAAACCATGGCTTGACCAGTCATTCCAATGCTGGTCTTATGGGATGAACACAATTCTAAAGTACTACAAGCCTTTGGTAGATGATTGGTCCCTAACAGCTTAGAATAACTTTAAATTTCAATCTAGTCCATGTGCAAGCGTGTCAAAAAAATGACTCAACTTCCTACTAGTGAAGTACACACTACCAAATTGGTTTTACTCAATAGCAGGGATTTTTTTTTAAAGCTCATTACAGAAATTCCGAGACGTGAGTCACTTATGAAAACTAGATTTTCTTAATTGGCTTACAAAAGTCCTATTAGATCACAGTCTCCACAGTTACTGTGTGGGTTCTAAGCATTAGAGGCGACTAATTAGAAACATGACTTCAAACTTTATCTTTACACTAAAATTATATTAATTAAAACTGGACTGTTTTGGCACTTTTCAAGTGAGTCAAAAGATAAATGAAACTCAAAAGGTTTCTGCCTGCAGCCTGGAGAAGTCCTTTAATGATGGATCAGCACAGAAAGTCCAACTTTTGCTCAGCAACTCTTTGCTCAGCGAGGGTTGACTTACACCTGATACAGGGACCAAAGTAGATGCAAGGGGTGTGTCTACCAAACCAAAACTTCCAGCATTCCCCTATGTGGAGGATCTTACTGACATATTCAGTCATGATCTGTATTAGGAGTGGGGCAATTAGCGTATTCAGATTGACTGCTTTTTGAGTGCTAACCAAGGGTTTAAAATCCATTTCCATATTTCATATGAGCATTAACAAAGGTACATGCTATTTACAAGACTCCCCTACCTCCAGCTTCAGTGTACACAACCTCCTCCAGCTGCTTATATGGGTTGAACTTTGGTTTTGGTGCAACGACCGGTGCAAACTTCTTGGGCTCTTGCTGCTGAGAGATGGAGATACTGGGGATCCCAAAGGAGGGCGTGGTCTCCATCCTCATGGTCACCTGACCAAAGTTTTCACCTCCAGTATTTGATGGATTCCATGATGGGTGAGACATGATTTATGCCTGAGAATAAGACAAGGTTTATACAACTAGGTTAGCATTCTCTTTCATCTAGAACTAGCATTAAACATTGATGTATTTAGCATTGCTAAAAGAAACATGTAAAACTTTATAAAAATGTTTCAACTGAAAGTCGACGTTAAGAAAAAATTGCTGCAAGTTTCTTTTAGGCTTATTTATTATTTTACAACCCTTTTTAACTGACACGACCCTATAGCTGAAGTGGTTTATTTTCTGTGGTAGAACTACAGACAGGTATCCCAGATACAAACAAATAGCATGGTTAAGAATTGCAGACAGTCGCACCTCTGATAACCCAGCTACCGTACCACTGCATCTTTAACATCCTGGTAAAAACATGTATTAGCAAACCTGGATAAACAGGGACATGTTCATTACTGCTGCAAATCCATTTTTTTTATTAAGGGCTCATCTTTAACCAGTTTTATAGATGGACAATACTTCCTCTGACATATGCCATATATATAATCTGTACATATTTACAAAGACTAACTTGGCTTTTAATAGCTGTTTTTTCTTAGATCTGTCATTTTTTCAACTTGGTGATTATGCCAAATCATTGGAAAACTAACGTGTGTGTCAGGGAAACGTATAACCCACAAACTATGCTACACATCTGAACTAACCTTGTCTGTTCAGGGAAAACAAACTTGTAATGTTATTGAGCTGTCAAGAAACAACTAAGGTGGATGACGGAGCTCTTGAATAAACTAATTTAATGTACTCATATTGTGCCTTCTTTCTATTAGGAAACAAGATCACTGGAGTAATACTTTGCGATCCCGGCCCATCTCAAGGTATACAAGTGCTCCCTCTAAAAGCAGTGCGGTTGTGTTTCCGTTCCTATTTTAGGAAAGGAAAGGAGGAATTCCCTCTCACTTCACACTCAAACATAGCAGTAAGGAGACTGCACAGTGAGCTAACACAGCACTCGAATTCTGAACATCCACACGTCACAACTTTCAGCAACACATGAAATTATATATATATATATAAAAATTAATTCCAGGGAACATAACCCGATTCCAGCTGGATCTGTCTCCTCTCCTCTTTCTCTGCACACTACCAATACTGTTACACAAATACCAGATATTCCCTCTTTCAATTCAGCTCCCATTCATCTTCCTAGCCATCCTTCCATACACACAGCAGCATTATGCACGTATATACTGCAGTTATATCATTATTATTTGTTGTTTTTATTTTTTTCACGTCCTGTCCTACTTGGAAAGAAAGATATTCGATTTGAAGGTAACCAATAACATGGCACGAAGGGGTGTGGTCCGAGGGCGACATGCTGTTTCAAACTAGTCATGTGCAGCTAAAGTAGTTTGTTTTATTGTTTCTGTAGTAATCAGTTCACATTTAAATTGCCTACAGCACATAAAAATACATGATTTCGTAAAGATTTATTTCTTATAATCTTGATGCTTATCTTTTTAATGTGTGGGAATTATGTCAAAGCACAATAAAGATTTAAGAAAAGACTGTTCTACACTAGTAATGTTCTCAGTATAGGTCTCTGTATGTCTGCACAGCCTTTCCCTTTTAGCATTCAGGGTTTTTCATACTCACCCGCCTCTTCAAAAGAGCATCTGAATGCCATCTTTCTTTCAGTTTGATTCAGTGACACGTCTTGTGGTCAAAGTGTAGGTTACCATCCTGGTTTTTAAAGCGCTTTAGCAAATTGGCTGAACTATTGAAGTTATTTGATAAATACAGTTCCCCCCATCGCTGTGTGTTAATCTTAAACTGCAAAGTAATCCTGTTTAATATTGTTGTGTGCTTACACACTACACTCCTCCGTTAGCACAGTCTGCTCTATCTGATCACAGGCTTGGTTTGCTCATGCCTCCCAAACCTGTTATCCTCTGGAAGTATATAACAAACTCTAGGAGGTTACTACATGAGGCAGAAGGAGGTAATTTTAAAACCTTTAATAACCCTGACTGCAACTTTAATTTTGTGTGTGTGTGTGCATATACAGTGCCTTGAAAAAGTATTCAGCTCCCATCTCTTTTTTCACATTTAAAAGTCTCAGATTCAGAATTTGAAATAGATTCAATTAGGACTTTTTTTTCCCCACTGATCTACAAAGCCTTGAGCTCCATGTCAAATCAAAAGAAAAATTCTAAAAGCTTTCAACAATTTACTAAAAATGAAAAATGGAAATTATCAGATTAAAAAAGTATTCATACCCTTTATAATTGAAAGCCTAAATTTGCTCAGGTTCAATATATTACCTCAACAAGTTGTACAATTTGTTGATGGACTCCATCTGTGTAAGAAATTAGTGGATCACCTGTTTTAAATTAATCTGTGAGGATAAATACCGCTTTTTCTCTCTGTATGGTCCCATAGTATGGTAGAGACTTTCAAAAGAAAGAATCAAAATGAAGATGAAAGACCATTCTAAGCAAGTCAGGGATGTGATTATAGAGAAGCATAAATGTTGGGAAGGGTACAAAACCATTTCAAAGGCATTGAACATCCCTCATAGCTCAGTGCAGTCCATCGTACAGAAGTGGGAAAATTACGAAACTACCACCACACTGCCTAGCTCAGGCTGCCCCTCTTAGTTGCCGGACTACAGAAGTCAGTGGCTGCGATGAACGATGATGTTCATGTATCAACAATCTCCAAGGCATTCCACAAAAAGGACCTTTATGGGAGAGTGGAAAGGAAGAAGCCCTGGCTGAAAAAAAATCCATATTCTTGCCAGCAAAGAGTTCGGAAAACGTCACCTAGAAGATACTGCAGTTATGTGGCAGAACGTCTTCTGGTCTGAAGAGCTTTTTAGCCTGAACGCTAAGTGGTATGTGTGGCGCAAATCAAACACTGTACACCAGCCAGGTAACACTGTCCCCACCGTAAAGTATGGCGATGGTAGCATCATGCTATGGGGATGCTTTCAGCAGCAGGGACTGGCAATATTGTAAGGATTGATGGGAGGATGAATGGCACACAATACAGAGTAATCCTGGATAAAAACCTGTGCCCCTCTGCCAAAAAACTCAAATTGCAGAAGAAGTTTGTCTTTCAACAGGACAATGATCCAAAGCACACTGCCAGGGCAACACTGGAGTGGCTTAAAATGAAGAAAATAGATGTCCTTGAGTGGCCCAGTCAGAATCCTGACCTTAATCCCATCGAAAATCTGTGGCAAGACCTCAAAATTGCTGTCCATCACCGCTCCCCAACTAACTTGACACAGCTTGAGCAATTTTGCAAGGAGGGATGGGCAAATATTGCTCTATCACGGTGTGCAAAGTTAATAGAGCCTTACCCGAAAAGACTGCTGGCTGTAACAGCTGTCAGAGTTGGTTCAACAAAGTATTGACCCAGAGGAATGAATACTTAAATGATGACATTTCAGTTTTCTAATTTTTATTATTTTATTGTTTACTATTTTCTTTCTTTTAAGGGGGACTCTGTGAAGAAGAATGTGTGACTCACAAGTAAAAATTCCCAATCTAATACATAAAAATCCCAAGCTGTGAGACTCTTAAATGTGCAAAAAGGGATAGGGGCTGAATACTTTTTCAAACTAAAACTATACGATATATATATATATATATATATATATATATATATATATATATATATATATATATATATATATATATATATATATATATCTTACAATGTATTTAAAAGAAGAATTTCTCAACATCTATCAACTTACATTTTTTCACTAGATATAAATGTTCCCAGACTGTAAAACCCAATAAACAACATTCCTCTTCACTTTGTTTATAATTAATCTCGCTCAGGCTGAACAGAAACACAGTGGCTTAAGAACATAAGAAAGTTTACAAACGAGAGGAGGCCATTCGGCCCATCTTGCTCGTTTGGTTGTTAGTAGCTTATTGATCCCAAAATCTCATCAGCTTCAACAACATTACTGGGGAGTTGATTCCAGACCCTCATAATTCTCTGTGTAAAAAAGTGCCTCCTATTTTCTGTTCTGAATGCCCCTTTGTCTAATCTCCATTTTGCAAACACACTGAGAGAAGGGCAGAGCACTGGTGACCCGCACTCCCTGGCATTGCCACTGTCAGAGCCTCTCAGCACTCCATGCTGTACAGACGCTAGTTGAATAAAATGCAGAAATACAGATTGTGTGTTGTGCATGTTTGTGGCAGGGAACACATTATCCTTTCTGTCACTCATGAGAGAGATGAATAACAGAAACCCTTGGAAAATGCTGCCATCCTGGGTTCATATCAGACTACTTGGAACTGATCTCAATAAACAGCTTTTGAAACTTGCCCTAATATGGAGCCGGGCACAAAAAACATTCTGCTTTTAATCAACGTGATTTATAACGAGCCGAAAGCCAGCAAGGCAATGGCATTCAGGAAAGCAGAAGTGTAACAACTACCATTCTTCAAGGAGTCTAAGATATAGCCCTGTGAAGGTTTCTTCTTTAGTTTTAAACTGCATACGTAGTTGTACTTGAGTGTGTGAAAGTGGTAGGCGTATGGGCAGAAGAATCGGTTCTTTCATATACACCCATATTCTGATACACCCATTATCTAAAGAATGTCCTATCCTAACTGTTGAAGCAGTTCTCTAGGTGTACAACATGTGCTATAAGGATGATCCCAATCATGGAACCGCATTACAGCACAGAACAGGATCCAGGCAGCTGTGAAGAAAGAGGTGTGTTCTGTTCTTTCCAGTGCATGTGATATAAATAATGGCTGCATGTGACTAACAGCCTGATCGTTGGTTTGAATCCAAATGCTACCCAGAAAAATCTGAGAATCACTCTAAGTGCAGACATGTAATAACTTGTGGCAGTGTTATAACATCTTGCCCTGTGATGCCTTGACATTAAAGGACATGCACCACAAAGCAGGGAGACTGGGGCACAGTCTTCAAATGATCTGTCAAGTCCTATTAGCACAAGCTTTGGAAGAACGTTGCCCAGTTTTAACTTATACATATCGGTCCAGGCCTGGCATTTTAAAGCGGCTGTCTTACCCGCTCACTCTGTAGAAACTGTTACAAAAAAAAAAAAAAAAAAAAAAACTTTATAAAAACAATGGGATATTAAAAAAAAATGTCAGCAGTCTCCTCGATATGATTTTTCACTTCCACCACGATGGTGTCAAAACTCAGGCAGTGTTCACTAACATTTTTCACCTGATGCCGCCCCCTTTATCTGTACACCCCCAAATACAAACTTGTTTCCAGAGCAGTCAAACGGATTCACATTGTCAAATAAAGAGTGGACAATTAGAAGACTGTGTTAGAGGGCACAGTCCCAACTGGATATCATAATAGTTTGAATGTGCCAATAGAGTATCAGTACTCTGACATTTAGGTACAGAGGTTTGTTAATGAATGAATTTGCTTACGGTCTTTGGTTTGTATTGCTTTTACTAAGCAGTGGAACTTATTTATCCCACCACAAGTCTGTTGGGACGATCTTATCATGTATTTCTGGTACGCAAATAAACATGACGGTGAAGTGAATGTTTATAGCATACTAATTATGGATTGCTGTAGTGAATTAGGTTTAGATGGCTTCTGATAATATGTGTGTGTGTGTGTGTGTGTGTGTGTGTGTGTATGTGTGCGCGTGTGCGCATGTGTGTATGTGTAACAGAAATAGTAGCTCCCACAATCTTGTAGGTAGAGCACCTCATTGTGAGCCAAGGCTTCATTGCGTCCCCCAGCAGCCCAACACACTCAAGATATTCATCTCCCATTATCAGGGAGCATCAGGGTGTGGTCTGCCAAGGCTTGCTTTGCAATCCCTTCTTGGACCTAATAAAACACAATTTGGGTTTTAATCAAACAATCAGAGAGATAAGCTGCCACCCATTCAATTTAAGGAATAAACTGAATTTCATCACACGGCACGCTCATTTCCATATGAAGAGCAGACGATTAACTATTTTTTCCCGGAAACTGCAGGACTTTGCTTATGAAAAGTATTCAAATACGGAAGTTGGAAGATCAAACAATGTGGCCAGGAAAGAACACAGTGTTTGATACACACAGAAGCATACGATTGAAATATATTTAAATACTTTGTTCCTGTTATGTATAATCAGATTACATTCAATTCAATTCAAGCGCATTTACAACTCAACCCCCCCCCCCCCCCCCCCCCCCCAAATCTCTGCTCATATGCCAAAAACGGCCAGGTAATAGCCACTCTGTTTCCATGTACAGAAACATGCTTAATAAATTCTCCTCAATTCGGCTTTCTTGTTTTTGAGGTTGGGCATTCAGTAGCTTTTGGTAAAAGCAAGTAAAAGTGCAAAGTTTGATTAACCCAAAAATACTGACTTGATATGTAGTCCAGTTGCTTACTTTTTTTTTCTTCTTTTTTTAAATTTAGTTGTTGCCAATTATTTTTTATTTTCTCCCAATCTGAAATAGGCCAATTATTATTTATGCTCGGCTCACCGCTACCACCCCTGCGCTGACTCGGGAGTAACGAAGACAAACACACACTGTCCTCTGAAGCGTGTGCCGTCAGCCGACCGCTTCTTTACACGCTGCGGATTCACCATGCAGCCGCCCAGGAGCTACAGTGTAGGAGGACAATATAGCTCCCAGGCAGCCAACAGGCAAGCCCACAGAATCCAAGCCAGACTACAGGGGTATCTGGTGCGCGGTGAGCTGAGGACACCCTGGCCGACCTATACTCCCCCCCTGGTGACGCTCAGCCAATTGAGCGCCGCCTCCTGGGAACTCCCATCCACGGTCGGCTGTGGAATAGCCCAGACTCGAACCGATGACATCCAGGCCAGAGGGCGCATCCTGCACTGGATGCGCCACTTGCCAGCCCCCCAGTTCCATACTTATTTATTCTCTAGAATATACAGCATAAGAAATGCTGGTAATGTGAATCTATTAAGGCTTGCTCCTTTGCCCCATCCACAAGAGTAAAAGGGGCAAAGTCTTGGTAGAACCTGACAACCAGGCACACCGCAAGCATGTGTCTTAACCTAATCTCAGATCACAGACAGGACAGAACCGGAACGATGAGGAGGCTTCTGAAAGTCACGTCAAGTGCAAGTACATATCTCAAGTTATCTTGTAAGTACCTGCAAGTGGCCTAAACGTTAGGCATAGAACCAAGGTTTCATGTCTAAACTAGTCAATAGTGCCTATCACAATAACAGAAGGAACCTCAAACTTACTGCTTTCAGTATCCAAGAAGTGTGACTTTTCAAGTACTGCCACTGATAGCTTTAACTTCCACCAACTGGCATGCTTTGCAGATAGTCTATCAGAGTGAAGGGACTGGACGGGCTGAGAATGAGGTACCCTCTCCCCCCCTAAGAGGGCAGGCTTGAGGCACATTGGCACCACATGGAACATATCACACTGCCACTGCCTGTCAGAGTCTGTTGCTGATAAATGAAATAGCAGTGCACATGTTCTTTCCTGATGTTAACCATTTTCTACTAATTACTGGGACTAGGGCTCCAACTACATCTGTGGCTGCAGTATTGTTGGTGTACCAGACCTCCTTTGTAATTGTAAGGCTTAAAATCAGTTCTTCATCTATAAATACATATTTTTAAAAAATCCCATTATATCTGCCCCCCCACCTCCCCCCCAAAAAAAAAAAAAAAAAAAAAAAAAATCCATAATGATGTTGAGTTTCTCTTAAAACTTGTGGAATGTATTTTTCATTTATTTAGAAATCTCTTTCCTCCAATACTGTCTCATTCCTTTCTCTAAGCAGAGTTGTGGGATTTTTTTTTCTTATGCAACAGTGGTTGTCAGTAAAATAAATGCAATATGTTTAAAATTGTCACAAAATTCAGCAATTTTAAACATTTTTTTTTTTTTTTTGCTGATTTTTTTAATCATGGTAGTTCCTGTTTTGCTCAGCTGGCGTACATCTGCTTATAAGACAACAAACATTACAGCAGCCTAGAATTACAGCATGCAATAGCAAACATGAACTCATTCATTAAAGCCTGCGCACTGCAGTAGTGGCAACCTGTCAATACAGCAGGGCTGTTTATATATGGGCCAGGTCACGATTGGAAATGAGAACTTGTTCTCAACTTTTTTTTTTTTTTACTGGTTAAATAAAGGAATTGATTGATTGACTGATTGATTGACAGATCGACTGCACATTGAGGAACTGGTGCCCTGAAACAAGTGTAAAGGATGCGTCTGGGCTCTGATTACTATTGTCTGCATTGGAAATGTACAGATAGCAGGCTTTTCCTTTATTCTTTAGTTTAGTTTCTTTAGTTTTCTCCACTTTGGTGACAGCTTTATATATATTTATGTTATATACACTTCTATAACATGTACAGACATCTTAACTGTACTTTTTTAATATTATTATATTCTTAATATATACATGCCTATATACCCACATGTACTTTTTACGACCATGGAATGACTCCATTGATACATTCCAGGAATGGGTCCCATTTCTTACATTGGTCGATTATTTATATCACTAACAAAGTCTGTTTTAATGAAACACAAATACAGCATGTTAAACTGTTCTTGTCTGCCGCTGGCTTCTTTAAATAACTCACTTAACCTTATACAGTATTTAACCTCTTTTGGAAAACAGCCACTGGCTCCCTTGTATGCTTCAACTAATTAGTCAGTACATCTCCTGCCTTCAGACGAGCTCTCAAAATGGAATGTTTGTTAGTGCAGGATCCTTGGCACAGGGTAATGTTCCCAATCTAGGAGAGGAGTTCCTCCAGCATATTCCAATGTTACCCAATCACCAAATACTGGAATCCCGTTAAAAGGCTGGCAACCCCGCTGTGCAAGATGCATTCTTCTTTCTCAGATTCTTGCAACATGTGTGTCTAGTTATGAATACACCCCAGGACTGTGCGTTTTAGGTTTCCAGGGTGTATCTGTTATAAAAGTAGTTTAAGCTGTGAAATGCAGTTTCTGTACTGCCTAAACCTCCTTCAGACACATGTTATCTCAAATGTCAGTTCAAAAAACAAAGGTCCCAATCAAGACTAAAGTCAAAACTGGACAATTCTACATAATTCAATTAAGAAAACAATAAAATAATCAGAACATTGTAATTAAATTAAACAATAATTGATTACTTACAGTAATTTTGAATTGGGTAATCTAGGAATGGCCACAACTAAAATCAAATAAAAAATGCATAGTTTATCCTTCGTTGTATTATCTGAGTTGTACCTGGTGCACTGAATAAGGCATGGCATCTACAATGTCATTTTGTGTTATAGTAGTCTGTATTTTAGCTCCCTTATCATAGGTAAAATGCACACTTCATTTTAAAAGATTCACTTTCATTTTCACAAGTAAATCATTAACGCATGCCAGTAAATCTGCCTATACATGCTTACGGATTTATGAATGAGCTGCCCCTCCAACATACTGTAGAAACACACTCTGTGCTACATAGCAATTGAACAGAAGTCACATGTTATGTAAAGAATTTGCACACCAGGCACAAGAACTACATTTTTACACACATGTACACTGAGTGTATAAAACATTAGGATCACCTTCCTAATATTGAGTTGCACCCCCTTTTGCCCTCAGAACAGCCTCAATTCGATGGGGCATGGACTTTACAAGGTGTCGAAAGCGTTCCACAGGGATGCTGGCCCATGTTGACTCCAATGCTTCCCACAGTTGTGTCAAGTTGGCTGGTAGTGGATCTCTACTCCGAATAGCTCGTTCCATCTCATCCCACAGATGCTCAATTGGATTAATATCTGGTGACTGGGCAGGCCACTGCAGTAAGCTGAATTCACTGTCATGTTTGTGGAACCATTTGTGGACAATCCTAGCCTTGTGACATGGCGCATTATCCTGCTGAAAAAAATCCATTAGCAGATGGATACACTGCTGCCATGAAGGGATGCACCTGATTGGCAATTATGTTCAGATATCCTGTGGCATTCAAATGTTGCTCCACTTTTATCAAGGGGCCCAATGTGTGCCATGAAAACACACCCCATACCATCACACCACCACCACCACCAGCCTGCAATGTTGACAAGCGGCATGATGGATGCATGTACTCATGTGGTTTTCTCCATACCCTAGTCCTCCCATCAGCATGAAACAGCAGGAACCTGGATTCATCAGACTAGGCAATGTTTTTCCAATCTTCCAGTGGCCAGTGTTTTCGTTCCTTAGTCCACTGCAACCGCAGTTTCTTGTGTTTTGCTGAAAGAAGTGGAACGCTGTTAGGTCGTCAGCTGTCATACCCCATTCGTGTCAAGGTACGACGAGTTGTGCTTTCTTTTATGGGTCTTTCGGCACCAATGTTGTACTGGACTGTCAGTTGACTAACTGTAGCCCATCTGTTGCTCTGCACAATTCATGTCAGCCTCCTTTGGCCTCTTTCATGAATGAGCCATTTTCGACCACTGGCCTGCCATTGGCTGAATGTCCTTTGGGTGGTGGACCATCCTTGATACAAACAGGAAACTGTTGAGCGTGAAAAACCCAGCAGCATTGCAGTTCTTGACACACTCAAACCGGCATGACTGGCACCTTCTACCATACCCCATCCAAAGACACTTAAACCTTTTGTCTTGCTCATTTACCCTCTGAATGGCACACATACACAATCCATGTCTCAATTGTGTCAAGCCTTAAAAATCCTTCTTTAACCTGTTGCCCCTTGATCTACACTGATTGAAGTGGATTTAACAGGTTACATCAATAAGGGATCATAGCTTTCACCTGGATTCACCTTGTCAGTCTATTTCATGTAAAGAGCAGGTGTTCCTAATGTTTTGTACACGCAGTGTATATATTAATGATCATGTTCCTATGTGAGAATGCCAAGCAACGTATTCAACTGGTAAGGTTTCAATTCGCGATGCACAAAGAAGCATGTCAGTTCTCCTGGGCACTGTGTAAGCACAGCAGACCTCAATCAGCATCCTGTTTTTAAGCCTCACACCTCTGTGCATGTCCTTCAGCTGATCTCCACCTCCAGTGCCTCACATTGAATCTTTTACCAAGCTTACCCGAACCTTTCTTTTTTACCGGGCATGTCAACAACAGGAAGATGAAAATTAAACAAAAGAACTGCAGCCCTCCCTGACACCAAGTGCAACAAAGAACAGGAGAATCATGCCGGGAACGACTTCTCAGCCAGAAGGAAGAAGTTGTGTAGTGTGTTAATGTACCAGCCAGGTTAAAATCTGTCTTGAGAAAAGAGAGAGAATGAATCAGACACCCAGGGCAGGCTTGAGGGGTGGTGCTCAAGGGGCTACAGAGAGACTCTTCCAGACTGCTTTATCCATCCGAACAATCCTAGCCAAAGGCACTGTGTAACCTCTTTACACAGACTGCTCCATTATGCAAAGAAAAGAGCATCAAATCAATTTCTTATGATTCATATTTAATAAAGCCATTGGCTCACTCCAGTCTTTGTTTAAGGACAAAAGCTTTATTGATATACTGATATACTGGACATTTTGGACATAAGCTTCATTGATATACTGTACGTGGCAGTCTGAGAGGTTTGATATGGTGTAGAGATAGGGACAGGTGTAATGAGCTAATGGTCCACAAATGACCAGGAATAGCAAGAGAAATGTTGTACTTCAAATAAATCCATATCCGAATACAGTCCTGCAAAATGATTACTATTAGGGTTGTGCAATGCAGCATTGTTTGCTTTTGAGAGAACTAATTGTAGCAGTTGAGACCATTTTATTAATTGCTATCAATAATCTAAATTATTGTCACAGCATTTTTAACAATTTGCACATCTGTATATAACACTCTGCAGTTTAATTTAGTGAAATAAGACTGCTGTGGGTGCTTCAGTTTACGCTTTTCGTTCTCCCTGCTGCTACTGAGAATGGAGAGTGAACAGTCGGGAAAGGGGACTGATCACTTCGATTGAGCAGAGGAGATGCGCTGGCCAAGGTTTTGTTTCTACTTTAGTTTGGTTATTTTTGATTTCTCTGTAATTTTGCTTTCATTTGATTTTTGGCCCCAGTGCTTTAGTGTATGTTGTTTGTGTTGATTCGTGTGTTCAAACCCTGTATCTTGTGTGTTTTCTTAAGCTTGTTACTCTATTATATTATCCCCTACTGGTCTTTAATAGATTGTATGCTAACAAATCAGAGTGCAACCCTTTGCGGTTGAAAACAAAAGTTTCAACGATCTTACGCTACACTATTGTGTTTGTAAAGAGACTTTAAACTAAAGCTTAGGAAGTCTGTATTCAGCCTTCCTCAGATCACACTGCCCCCTGGTGTTTATGTGGTCATAGTTATTCACGATTTGGTTTTTTGAGCCAAGTTAAGTTTTGTTGGCGTTGTATTTTATGATTTGATTGTATTTTCTGTTTGTTTATTTTGTGTATTTTCTTTGTCTTCCTCCAGGTGCAGTTGCATTTGAGAGGGGCAGCCCTGACGTTCCTGTGCTTTACCAAACTTACTCTTGCTTTCTATTAGGCTGGACCTACTGTAGCATATAACTGTTACTTAGCAAAGGAGATACATGCACTACAAAGCAAACATTTATTTTATTGTTTGACAGTTTCTGTACTGTAAATAAATATTATTACCTTGCCTATGTGGGTTAAGATTTAAAACATATGTAAATCGTTGCTTCATTCTTTCATTTAATTGGATGAGACTCAAGCATGGATCACAACATAGAAGATCTGGTAACTCGGAGCTCCCCTATTCCTGGTATAAATAAGGGGTGGCGTAGTCAAATCAATAACCATATAGGCTGGGTGCCTGTGACGGAAATATGAGTTCTGGTGATGAATCTTCCTCCCGACCTGTGAGGGCGCTAAAGAACGCGAGGAGAAGTATCTGGAAGGGCTGGCCTGACAGTTCGTTTCTGGGTCAGGGAAGAGGGTCAGCCCGGAAAGAAGCGAGACTCTGTTGTAAGACCGTATTGATTTGAAAGGTAAATGAGAGGCAGCTGCAAGTAATAAGGCAGCTGCAACCATTTACCTAGATATCATGCAGGATTACATATAGGGGCCAGGGTAATGCTGATCTTTTCCTTCGTTTGGGTAGAACGTTTGGAGGAAGAAGGAGCGAGAGTGGAACTCACAGTGTTTTTGTGATATACGTGTTGTGTTTGTTTATTAACTGTCTGTGTTTGTTTCACTGTAGACAGTTAGAGCACTACTCCAGAGCTGTCGCAAAGGGTCAGCACTGTCCGGAGCACCCCTGCACATCACCGTATCTGTGTATTCACCACGCACCCTCACGTCTGCGCTCACCCAGGACTGGTAACCGTGGGTTCATTTTTGTTCTGGACTGTTTCCTGTTGTGTTATCTCCGCGCTTTACACAGTGTTGTGTATTGCCGGGGATTTATTATTTTACGATCACCAGACCTGGATTATAAATAAAAGCACCTTTTCACTGGAAACTGTTGTCTGCCTGTCACTCCTGCATCGCATCACTGCTACACCTGTTCCCCTCCACTAGCCACTTTGCCACAGTGCCACATAATGCTAATCTGTAATCAGCACAAACTGTGCCCAAACACCCAAATAATGCAAAAGTGCATTTTGTCAGGGTAACCCTTTGTAAGGTTCTGTTTTTGTATATTTTACATGACGCATTGTGTTGACAATGGTTTTGTAAAGTTAGTATTACTCATTGTGACAGGTATGCTTTAAAGATCTGAAGCGCGTTCATTTTGTCGAAGGAAGGATTTCAGACAGGAATGGTGCGGCTCTCCACAGGCAATGAGAAAATGGGTTTAACAGGTCATTATTAAATTGCTAAGTATATATCACATTGATATTTGAAGCCCTTTAGTTTGACAGCTACGTGTTAATGATTCATAAACGGTCTAACTGCTGGAATGGTTATTTACTCTGATTAGCTTGCCGTTCAGCCTTAACACATCCCAAAAAGGCCTGAATTACCCCACAGGTATGCATAACCCTAACCCTACCTTTAATCAGCTGGGAAGTCATACCTCATGGTTGATGCTTCCAACAAAGTCTTGCAGGTTACAAAGCAGATTCTGTGTTGCACTACATTCTTGCCACTCATTTGACACTTTTAACCTAATGCCTCACATCCATGCCTCCCTTTGTGGAACATCCTCTCTTAATCTGACTCCCCATAGAGTTGATGCTCTACAACCCACGACTTTCAATCTACAAGCACACAGTGCCATTCTGCTTTTCCATTAAACAGCATTACTACTTATGAGGATTGCAATCGTCAGTTGCAGTTATTGCTCAAATAAAGCGTTTTATTTATGTTTGTATTTATGTTGTCTTACCGATATGGTCTGTGCTCAAGTTTGTTGACCTGATCTTCAACTCCAGTTGCTGCAATAGACTTAAACATCAAAAGCTAGATCAGACAAAGTGGCTTTGTATCAGTAAGTGTCTGAACCACAAATTGCTGTTTATCACAGCAGAATGTCAACAAATGAACATCTTCATTTTGTGACTAGAAGTGAAATGCCAGGTGTGCATATAGAGGTTGACAGTGCAGGTAAAAATAGATGGTTAAAAAAATGCACACCAAAAAAAAGTTTTAAATTAAAGGTTATTTTGACAATGGAAACCTGTGACAGACACAAGGCCCTTTAACACCCCTGGTTGTGATCCTTTTTTTAATAATACCTGGCTTGGATGAGCCCAGCTCTCTGACTGGCTGAACGAGATTCGAAGCAGTGGTTCCAATAGGTTGGTTGGATCTCTACAACCTTGTCACAAAACTTTGGTTTTCTTTCGGTGCTCTTTATTTCTTTCTTTCTTTTTCTTCTGGAAATGTCCACGTTATAATTCCAGTCAGACTCTCAGAGGTGGACAGAGTGGTGGCAATGTAAGGATCATATTGCTTAATTCAACAACACAGGCATTAAACTGAAGAGGACGGCAGCAGGGTTTAGAGAGGGCAGGTAACTGAGTCTGAATGCTGTAGGCATTAGCTGTGATTCATTAAAGTAGTGTGTGTTGTGAAGGGATATTCCCAATGATCACAGAGCCTCTTCAGCACTGCTCTGACTAAAAGATGGATTTCACTAAGCTTAGAGCTACATTCAACAACTGCCAACATTGAGAGCTACAACAGGGTCCAATCCCATTTAAAATGCATTACTAATACAACATGTGGCCAACCGAAGAATGATTTCACTGTTCGAAAGTGTCATTGAAATTATTCATTTTTACTTTAGTTATGCACATTATTGTTTTCACTTTGTTAGTGTTATTATAGTTGGGCCAAGTTTAATTACATTTTTTTAGTACATTATTATGAATAACAACAACAACAACAACAACAACCTAATAACCATGATAACACACACATATAAAACATTGAGCTAATAGAATCTCTGCAGGTGGTCTGACTACAGGGTTTCCGCATTCACATAACTATAAAACAATCACAAACAGCATTAGGCAACAAGAGAAGAACAACAGATTACAACCTAACAACCCACGCGAGTCTAAGCTCAAAATTGCTTCTGATCCCTCTATTGTTGACAGACATTGTGTTTTTGCAGAGCAGTTTCTAAAGAATGACAGGGTTTAAGCAGTCAAGATCAAGGGCAGCGAGGGCATTGGGAGGACAGAGTTTTGAACTTGAACCTATATATGAGCTCATGGGTGGGGTCACCAAATGCTCCATTATGGCACGCCGATTATACAGGTGTACCAGTGTTCTACTTCAAACCACAAGCGCCAATGCTGTCAGAATGTCCATACTGTGCAACAGACATATCCTCTACAAGGCTTTGCAGAATTGTTTTATTTCGCAACAAGTATAATAATAGCTAATGATTACCCTTCAATTGGTTGAGCTAAAGCAGACTTATAAAGACAATTTGACCAGCATACAGATGCATGCTGCTGGATCCTTTGGGTGTCTTGCTCAGGATGTCATTTAATACATGTGTGGTCTGTTTTGTTTTAAAAAGTAGAAGCAGGCAGGGGTTGAATTTCCCAGTGGCTGAAACTGTATTTTTAGTTGTGGAACAGAAAGTTCGTTATTGTTGTTGTTAAGCACCACAGCATGGAACTACATACACACACACACACACACACACACACACACACACACACACACACACACACACATTTTATATTGTCTATGCACTAGTAAATCAATATATGTTTTTCACGTAGCACTTCCAGCTTTCATTCAGGACCCTTTGAGAGTTTAAACATCTTAGGATTTTTAAATGTGCTGTTTCTGGTAATGTATCTGGATGTTACAAACATGTCGTTTTTAGGTTGATTATAGGTTATGTCCCCACCAGAAGGTGTATATCTCGCACTCAAAATGACAATGGCAAAACGTGCTTCGCTTGTGGGCTTGATCAAACGATGTGTGCGAGAAATACACTCTCAACATGGATCAGAGGCAGCCACCGGACACATGGAAACACACATTAAACAGCATATAGGTTAGGATTCCAAATAGAAATGTGACTTGGGAATCATTGTGGAAAGACTCGATCCACTTGGGATCACAGTGAGGAAGAGGGTAATTTTAATTCTACAAAATATATCCCAAACCGATGATCATACCAGGGCTTGTGATCTCACTGTGCACAGAATAAGCACAGGTAAATAAATGATAGGAATCTGTAAAATCACTGTGCAAAGCTGGCCAAAGAATATAAGGGAGGCAGCTGCATTCTAGCTTTCCCAAATTAAGTTGAAGATCCGGTTTAGTTTTTTTCTCCCCTCTCTAATCTTGACATCTCATTCAGTTTGTTTGCTCTTTATTACACAAGGCTCTTTCAACACCCTCAGCTGCTGCAAAGCAAGGTGGCTCGAGTTACCACGATTTATTCTCCAATGATTTGGCTGTCATTAACATTGGGAAGCTGACAACATTTAACCAAAGGCTTCTTGTGTCCAGTGCGAGTCCCAAGCACGGGTCACCGTTGTTTGCGTTCATCATTAATCATGTTGTGATGGAGAAATTGGAATTTAAAAAAAAAGAAAAGGAAATTCTTACATGGTGTAGTTTAGCCAAGCATGTTAATTGAGAAGATGAGTCTTTTTTTCTTAATATTATAGTCTGGCCTGAAGCTTAAAGTCCATTCCTTAAAAACATAACATTAATAAGATCAACCCTTTCAATACAAAACTCTTGAACGCTCCATCGTCTAGTATTAGTGACTTATCAGGGTATAACAGTGATCACAGTCACTACAGTCACTTTTTCTCAGTCACTGCTTTTTTTATGTAGTGAAATAATACAGTAGGTATTCCACCAAGGCCTAGCAGTTCCAGTAAATGCCTTCAAAATGTAAGAGTGAGATGCCTTGATGAATAATGAAACACCAGCTCCCCTTTTACTTCCTGTGGTTTCAATTCTTCAGTTTGTACTCCTGTTTGGAGATGTGAAAAGAGCATGTGGTTTTATAGAGCACTGCCCACCAGCTTCTGATTTCAGCTCGCCATTCGGCTGAAGCAAACAGGAAAGAAAGTTGCACTCAGTTCAGTATAAAGATCAGAGACTTCTCTTTTCATGATCTTCACAAAGATGTTGCACTCTCTCAGAAAAGGGGGTTCCTTCTCCAAGATCTGTGGTGCACACCATGCATTGGTCTTCAAACACCTGCCGCAGCTTATGTAGCTGTGACTGGGAGTCTGTGCGAACAGATTCATCATTCACAGTTACAGTCCAGGTCGTTCGACTGATTGATCAATACTGTATATAGGAAAAAGGTACTCCCTCAATGTCTGGGGCTTGATCATCAATTCGAACACACATATCTTTAGAAAAATATCCAACAAGCAATGTGACTGTACAGTATGTAATGGGTTCCTAGCTAAAAATAGGAGTACCCTCATTCTCACTTTGCTCAAACAGTTCTTCTGTCACAGACACACCCTCTATTTTCCAGTAATTTAGATACACAGCAAGCACTGCATGATATCGCTGCTTCTTGAATCATACACTTTCTCCAGCAATGGCATTAGCAGATGTCCAGATGACTAAGCAGCTGGGTTATTACTGAGAAGAGAATCTCTGGCACAGACTGCAATCTGAGCTATGAGGTTAGATGAAATGGGTCACTGCTGGCATGGACCCACTCCCATGACAGTCAGCACATGCTAGACTGAGAATATAAATGCCTCCCAAGGATATCTATCAACCCCAAGTCCAATTTCACAAGACAACTCACGGAGGTCTCGGTGTCATCACTATGCTATATTTTCAATAGTGAGCATCCACACCAAGTTTGACCACAATTGCAGGATACTTTTCTTATGCGTGTGTATGTGTGTGTATAGCAACAGTACTCTCGATCCCAGCCGACAATACCAGGGATACCAGTATCGGGGGAGTGCATTTAACAAAGTCTTTCCTCACATTATTTGTTATTTCTATTTTACCAACCAAACAGCCAATAGAGATCAACATTCCTTGGAGTATCTTGAAACATATTTAAGACGTACATGCACAGAATATCTTTGAAACGCTGTTGTTTTTTTTTTTCCAAAGTCTGTTTACAATACAGTTTTAATATTAAGAAAGCTGTTCAAGACTGATAAGTAATCCAAGTAATTACTTCTCTGTCTGTATTGTTAAAATAAGCTAATATGACCTACATGTGCAGAACTTCTTTGGCACGCTGGGCTTTAGCTCATTAAGTTGTTGCTGTTTTCAAAGTGTGTTTAAATCCATTAAAGTTCATGAAGCTGTTCCACACTGTCATACTGTATAGGGTTGTTTATCTTTTCATGTCTCAGAGGCCTGGAAACCAGCATAATCTTCTAATAATCAACAGTAAAGTGAACAGTGCAAGGAACAGAAATGTTTCATGTGAGGCAGTAGTACATTCTTTGAAGTACTTGACCCTTGACCACAGAAATACCTCAGAATGAGAATATGTTTTTGCAAGAAAGCATTTCATTTTTTTTTCTCATGCTTCCAAAAAAGGAGAAGATATCCACAAAGAATGCAGAGCGAGCGGAGGGCCTGTTATTTTGCTGGCACGTGTGAAAATAACAGGTCGACACTCGTGTCTCTCCCAGCCTTGTATACTATAGCGTGGCTTTAACCTGGAGGAAACAACACCCACACTATAGATTAAAAAAACCCACAATGAGCTCTGTTTAACTCAGCCGAATAACAATGAGCTGTCTGATTCGTCTGAACATCACCAAGGTAAATGAAGCACCTAACTAGGCAGAAAGAAACAGACGATTGGGATTTTAAACAATTTCAATGACAGCAACGTTTAGCTAAAATCCTTAATCATAAAAAGCTCTTTAACATTCCCCAATACTGCGCACAATTTGAACAGGTCTGATAAAAATGCAATTGTAGAAATGTTCACATCCTCCAACCCTCTCTTTGACTTATGAGGTATCGTATCAAGAGTGTATCTAGAGTGAACTGATAGCAGTAGAAATACAGGATAGCTTATGCTGTGCTAGCCTGTCAGGTGGGGTAGGGGATGGGGGGTTGGGTGTCAGTATTTCACCATGGGGTAAGGGTTACATAGCCTGGGACTACTTGTTCTGCTCACTTTAAACACTGTAGGTATTGCACCCTCCTATGAGGAATTTGCAGGGTGAACTTGACCGTGACATACATTTCTAATGCACCTTAGGATGGAGGTCCCATGGTACCAATAGCCTGAAGATGTCAGATCGCCCCCCCCCCCCCCCCCCCAAACGACTCATTACACAATGGCGTGTGGATAAGATTTTTTTTGTCTTTGCGTTTATATACAGTATTTAATGTTAAACACTTAAATTCCAAAGATCATGCAGACAAATATATCAGCTAATGCCGTTAGCCGTGTTATCAGTTTCGTGACAAAAAAAAAAAAAAAAACGGTAAATTAAGTTTATAGGAAAGCTGATCAGAATGCGAGACTACATCATTAACTAGGTAGTAAATGACAACACAAACACATTAATAGATTTAAATAGAACTAAGTGAGTGTAGTTAAGAGAGCATAAAAAGCCTACAAGTACCTTGACTATTTGTTTCTCTCCACTTTGAATGACAAGTAGGTTGACATATAATTTGATACAAATCTCTTTGAGAGGGTTATGGCTGTGAAGGGCTGAAGGGCTATACCTTTCCTGAATTGCTCAGCCTGGAGAGGTTCATTTTCTAGAAAGAGAGGGTGGAGTTCCATAGCTAATGGCTTGTTTTTGTCAGCTTAATGCAGAAAGACACAAGTGTAGAAAGTAGCGCTCCTATAAAATCCCTTTTCCCTTTTTAATCTTAAACTAAGCTAACCAATATAGATATGCAGTGTGCGGGTCTGAACTAAAGCTGCTAACCAATGTTAATGAGAGTTAAATCAACAGAGACTAAGATTCTCTTAAATCTGGCTTTTCTGTTTTTAAAATGCGAGGGGCTAAAAGCACTAGCCATGGTGCGATGCAGGCAATCCTAACACGAACTACCAGCCCAGTTTTTCACTGATGATGCTGAAAATTGTGCCAAATTAGTGGTGAGAAATACATGCTTTTTTCATGTTTGAATATTCTGAATTATTCAATGTTTGTTGGAAAACAAAAGTATAATCCAGTCCATACTAATGTACAATAAAACTAGTTAAATGACATACTAAAGAAGGGAGAATGTGTGGTAATAGCTTCATACGTCATTTACACATTGGTTTTTTATATATATATATAGTGGCTTGCAAAAGTATTCAGACCCTTGACCAATTCTCTCATATTATTGAATTACAAATGGTACATTGAAATTTCGTTCTGTTTGATATATTATGATATATATTGTAAGGTGATATTGGTTTTATGTTGGGAAATATATTTAAGAAAAATATATCTTGCTTGCATAAGTATTCATATATATTTGCACCGATGAAAGAATTGCCCATATATACAATTACCTTACCATTGGCCTCCACCTGGAACCATTGCAAAAGTTGCTGTCATTCAGGACCCCACTGACCAATGTGAATCTCATATTACCAAAGAGCATTACAAAGTTAGGTACATTGAAATTTCAAAATAATATCTGTTTGGATATTTTGGATTTTTGCAACACACTGCCAAACTCAAAATCAGTTATTGTAAGGTGACATTGGTTTTATGTTGGGAAATATTTTTAAAGTGGCAAAAAGAAAAAAAAAAATTCATTTTTCTAAGTGACAGACCGGCACGACCTCACGTTGGTCAGTGGTATACTGCAGGACGACGCTACACCTTTCTTGTAGGGTATATGGCAAGAAAGAAGCCGTTACTCAAAAAGCTTGACGATAAATCATATAAAAATTCAAACTTTCCGTGAAGACCTAAATCGGGTTTTCGTACTGTACTTGGGTCGACGCTACACTTTTCAAAACACCACTGGTTCTATCCTATCCATATTACACCACCTTGCTTTGGATTGTGACTTTGAGAGTTCGGTGTGGGAGGGATGGCCCTTCCACTACCACAGTGGGGATGCTTCTCATCAGCAGGGACTGGGCATCTTGTTACAATTGAAGGAAGAATGGATGGAGCAAAATACAGGAAAATACTGCAAGAGAATCTGCTTCAGTCCGCTAAAAAACTGAAGCTTGGGAGGAAATTCACCTTTCAGCAAGACAATGATCCCAAGCACACAGCCAAAGCAACATTGGAGTGGCTCAATATCAAACAGTGGTCCAGTCAAAGTCCTGATCTCAATCCCATTGAGAATCTGTGGCAATATTTGAAAATTGTAATTCAGTGAACAACCTGGATCTGCCAAGAAGAATGGGCCAAAATCACTCCGACACTGTGTGCAAAGCTAGTACATACTTACCCCAAAAGACTTAAAGCTGTTATTGCAGCGAAAGGTGGCTCTACCAAATGGGGGTTGAATTATATTAGGGGGTTGAATACTTATGCAAGCAAGATATTTCAGTTTTTTATTTTTCTTAAAAATATTTCCCAACATAAAACCAATGTCACCTTACAATAATTGATTTTGAGTTTCAGTGTTTAAAATAAAATATCAAACAGAACGAAATAATGTACCATTTGTATTCAGTAATAAGAGAGAACTGGTCAGGGGTCTGGATACTTTTGCAAGGCACTTTATAATATATATATATATATATATATATATATATATATATATATATATATATATATATATTATATCAGTCATTTATAAATTGGGTTACATGAACAAATACGAACATGGTCATTTTGGCCACTAAACACAGTAAAAGCATATACTAAGAACAGTGCTTGTTCAGATATTCCAATATTTGTCCTGATGTTAAGCCAAATTGTGCATAAAATCACCTGACAGCCGGGTGGGCATCTGCACTGTACATCCTCCCTGAGACTCATCAGCCACATGTCCAGCTTGCAGAGCTTCAAAGGGATGCTGCTGGCTGCTGGAACATAATTTCAAGCTGGGTCTGAGGATCTCAGGAACATTACAGAGCACTGCCACATGAGGCAGCTCACAAAGTGAAGGGATGCTTTTATCCAGGCCAACTCTCGAGCCGATAAAATAGACGTACATAAAAGAAGCAGTTATCTATTATTGGAGACAGCCCAGGTTTTTCTCTCACCAAGCAGTAGGAAAACCTTACAGACTCTATTGAGAGATACAGAGCTCTGCAAGTTTGAACCACAGGACCAGAAAAGGAAAGCAGAGAAGCAATGCTGTAGAGAACAGGTCTCAGAAATAATCAAGCATGCTGATAGCAATATGAAGCAGATAAAGTGATGTAATTAGGATACTCGGCACAACTGTCAACAGGAATAGACACTGCGCTTGTGGGTAGCTGAGAGAAGCGACCACATCGCTAAGCTTGCTGGCACTAAACTCCTGAATGATTATGCCAGGTTACTGGCAGAACAGGGCAAGAAGTGCGATGAGCACATGCCAGGAGAGGCAGTGGGAATATGCTCTGCCGGAGGGACAGTATAAAAGGATTTCTGTGCTGCATGACAGACACAGTGCTTCATTAAGTGCTTGCCAGCTCTGCTAGACTAAACCTTAGCGCAAGTATTTTAAACAAAGAACATTGCTGCAGAGGTATCCCTTTCTAACTCTCTGATGCTCCATTTTTTGAAGACAATTTTAACAAGAAAAAAAAAAGTAAAGTGTTTTGTGGCTGAAACAGGAGTACATTTCATTATTAGATTTTTTTTTTCCTATTTTACTTTTTGTGCCCCTCCCCCAAATAAAACCTATTTTGTAGCAAAAAAAAAGAAACAGACAGTATTCCTTGTTTTAGATAATAATTGTGCAAACTTTGCACTGGCCCTACTATGTGTGAGTTTATATTCTGTAACACTTAAATTCTGCCATTAAAATTCAGGAAAGTTTTTAAAAAGAGAGTCTGTCACAAAGTGGAACTTGTGCCTTCACAATGTCACTGTCTGCCTCCCGTACATCTTTGCATCTGAACGAAACACATGCACTGGGGGAGTTGGAAATGCCCCCATAGCTGCCTGCCCTCATTATATTACGGTACTGCAGGCATCAGCCTGGCATGGGAATGCTGTGGGTAATTCACACAGGCTGGCAAGAGCTCTGGAGACGGGATGAGGGAAGCGCAGGGATGAGGATTTCCTGCACGGGGGGGGGGGGGGGGGGGGGGGGGGGGGGGGGGGGTGGGGGGGGGGGGGGGGGGGGGATTAGGGGGGGGGGGGGGGGGGGGGGGGGGGGTGGGGGGGGTGATGGTGAGATCAATGTACTTTAAAGCTAGTGTTGCAGTACATCTAAAGCTGAGGGAACACAAAGCCACTTTTTCAGGAAGAGTGGCTTAAAATATGGTTCCGGGAGACCTGGTTTGAAGCAACTTTGCTGTACCGAACCCCAGATTCCCCTGGTGTGCCATGCAATGGGATATAAGGGTTTGCTGTGCTTTGTTTGCCATTTGAGACTTAAACCAAACTACAGTACCATAAAAAAGTATTTGCCCCCTGTCTGATTTTCTGCATTTTTTGATATTTTTGACATTGAATGTTATCAGCTCTTCAACCAAAATCTAATATTAGATAAAAGGGGGACCCTGAGTGAACAAATAACACAAAATGTTGATACTTATTTAATTTATTTATTAAAGAAAGTTATGCAACAGCCAATGCCCCCGTGTCAAAAAGTAATTGCCCCCTTAGACTCAATAACTGGTTACCCCACCTTTAGCAGCAATAACTGCAACCAAACACTTCCTGTAGTTATTGATCAGTCTCCCACAGCGCTGTGGAGGAATTTTGGCCCACACCTTCATGCAGAACAGCTTCAACTCAGTGACATTTGTGGGTTTTCTCATTTTAGGTCCTGCTACAACATCTCAATGGGGTTTAGGTCTGGACTTTGACTAGGCCATTCCAAAACTTTAAAATTCTTGTTCTTCAACCATTTTGATGTAGACTTGCTTGTGTGTTTCGGACAGATGGCCTGACATTCTCCTGTAGAATTCTCTTATACACAGCAGAATTCGTGGTGGCAATGATGGAAAGTTGTCCAGGTCCTGATGCAGCAAAGCATCCCCAAACCACCACCATGCTTGATCGTTGGGTGAGGTTCTTACTGTGGAATGCAGTATTTGTTTTTTTCCAGAAATAACAGGGCCCATATTGGCCAAAAAGTTCCACTTTTGACTCATCTGTCCATAGAACATTGTTCCAGAACTCTTGAGGATCATCCAGGTGCTTTTTGGCAAACTTGAGACAAGCATTCATGTTCTTCTTAGTGAGCAGTGGTTTCTGCCTTGCTAATTTTTGCCCACTGTCTTTATGATGGTGGAGTCATGAACACTGACCTTGGCTGAGACAAGAGAGGCCTGCAGATCCCTGGATGTTGTTCTAGGGTTCTTTGTGACTACCTGGAAGATTTTATGCCTTACTCTTAGAGAGATTTTGGCAGGACGGCTACTCCTGGGAATACTCACTACTGTCCCAAACGTTCTCAATTTGGATAATATGGCTCTGACTGTGGTTTGGTGGAGATAGGCATTAACAACCTTTTTCCAGAGGTCTTCAGGAATTTATTTTGATCGTGGCATGATGAGCCTCTAGAACCTGTGAGCTGACAGCTTCACTCTGATAGTAAGAGCCAAAGTTAGTCAGATTTATATTGGGCAGGGCTGGCCCAAATTGGGCCTGATTGTTAACCAAAGTTTTTAAATAGCTGACCCTAATTATCCCTTTAATTGGGTTGAGTTAACTAGGGGGGCAATAACTTTTTCATACCTGAAGATTGCATGTTTGATTACCTTGCACACCAAACAAATGAAAGAAGCACCAAACTTTGGTGTCATTTTTTTTTCTCTCAGACTCCCTCTATATACTACAACAACCCACAAAAAGATCTGACCAAATTCAATATGAAAAATGTGCAAAAATGCAGAAAATCAGACAAGAGGAAATACTTTTTCATGGCACTGTACATCCATTACAGCTACAGCTACAGACCTCTATCTTGCGTAAGCAAAACCAGGCTGTTTCAATCTGTCTCTTCCAGGAAAGCATGCTAACTATTTCCTAATTCTCACAAGGACCAACAAATATAGCTCAGCACAACCGCACTGCTTTCAAAATTTTCCAAGCAGAGTCCTAGTAATCTGCCTTCTAGAAACTCCCACCCATAAAACCAGACTTATTACCAGATCTACTGGGTATTGCTCAACAGCCATTAACACTCCTGTGTGCCTAAGCTTAAGTAGTAATAATAGCTTACAGGATGGGGTGCGATAGGCAGCTGCCGGGGTTACTTCTCTTTTGAAAATGGAAAAGCATAACTCAGTAAAAGAAAATCCAGTTTAACCCACCAAGGGACAAAAAGAGGTTTTCAAGCCTCTCCGTCTGTAATGCAAATGTTTACCATTCAGAGCAGGGACACTAATGAGAAACTTCTTAGCCGCCAATGCCCAGGATTTGACAATATCTGTGCTGCATTATTCTATGGGAAAAACCATGCCATTCAGAGCATCTCCTATAGGATAATTGCTGGGTATTACAAGGAGTGAGAGGAGTGCTCTGGTTTTGCATGGTATACACTGTTCTTCAGCCACCACAATAACAAACAATAATTCATTCCAATAGCTATTCACCAGATTTTTCTAATTAAAGCAGAGCCTGAAGTGAACAAAGACTTGAAACATATATACATTTAGGCACTTTAGTTTGCAGACTCAAATGATATTAGAATAGATTGTAATATGTTTAATGAATCCATATGCAAGGCTCTTTTAAATCATTGTTATTCAAATAAAATGTTACTAAATCTGTTCCAGGTTAGGAGAAGAACGCCGGTTCACTGCTGAGAGAGGGAAGCCAGGAATGCACATACAGGAGATAGAGGTTGAATACTGCAGACACTTCATCTTGTCATGCACTTGCTTTACAAAGATCTCCAAGATGCTATAAATGTATTTATATCAGAATGACTGTGCTGCAGACTGACTGCCTTCTGTCTCATGGGTCAAACTTGTCAACTAACTTTAGAACCAAAGTGTTACTTCCGAGGAAAGAACATTTACACAAAGTCATCTGTTTTTCTTTTTCTTCATCCGCTATACTGATGTGCCTTTAAAAAAAAACACACAGCTTATTCATTTTAAAAGCAATTTTAATTACTTCTGACCCTCAGTAATTTGTTCCGGACACTAGGAGAGGAATATAGAGCTTGACTTTGAGATAATGCCATTTTATCAAACACCATAAATGAAATTGGCCTTTATTTATTACCAAAGTCGACAGCTGTCAGATAGATGTCAGGCCGCTTTACTAAAAGTGAGATACGCGAAGACAAGATAAGACTTAGCTCAGTCGGAGGTTACAGAATACACAGATCAAAACATCTCAAACCAGAAAAAAGGGCAAACTGCACAGATTTTTCAAAAATGATTTACGATTAAAGGCTATGAAAACATTTTAGCCTCAAACCTCTAGTAAAATGAAATGTGCTGTTAGTGATGCGAGAAGGACCATGGAAACGTAAATCACACACTGGAAACTAATTAATGTTCTTTGTGCGCTGAAAGAACAGTAAATACGTAGGATGAAATAACAGTTTACCGTCATAATCAAAATAATGAAACAGTCACACCAACAGCTAGATGGCAAAAGCTCAACTTTCTTTCTTTTTGCAATGGCTGTCATCTGAAGTTTCTTACAGCACCACTAGAAGCTACTCTATTTAAATGCGCTCCAGACCCCACAGCTGCTCTATATTAATGTTCCTGCTTGGGTGCCTCCCATGTTCCTGGCGGGACGGTGAATGGAGTCACTTCTGCTGGGAGTCCGGTAAGAATGTTAATGTCTGAGCAGGCCGCTGACAAGCAAGGCTGTCTTTAGAATTCACCCCCAAGAGTAGGGCTGCGTGGCTTTGTATTTCTTTCCTAGACAACGTGGAGTCTGGATCAAACCCACAGAGGTGCAGCTGGGAAACCGCAGTTGAAATTTTAAATGTCAGACTCATACTGAAACTGTCACACACATACAACCCCCCCCCCCCCCCCCCCCCCCCCCCCAACCCCCCCCCCCCCCCCCCCCAACCCCCAACCCCCAACCCAACCAAGAACAATCAGGGGTACATAGGACAAACAGTTCATGTCCCTGCAGCTTCCAACACCCAGACCTCTCCTTAGCAATCACTGGGACAGTTTTTTCTATAGCTTTTTACACGACCTTGACAAAAAAAGCATACACTAATACATCTTTTATTAAGTACTGTATTATTAGAGTACAATAACCAAAGCCCCCCTCCTTTACTTTTTCAGTGAAATGAAAAAAGGAATCAAAGTAAATGACAGTATTAAAGGAAGGAAAGGTTTCAATATTTCAAAGACTATATATATATATATATATATATATATATATATATATATATATATATATATATAATATATATTATATATATAAATTTTGCTATTCTGGTGTGAATGTTTAACTAAAAACAATCTGAAATTAAAGGTGAACTTCAATCATGATAACCTCTGCTTGTTTTGGTCATAAAACCCAGCCTCAGTGATGCAAGAATCTTGCAAAGCCACGTAGCCTGTACACTCAATAAGTGCTGTGTATTCTGGGCTTACAAAGGGGTTATTGAACTGCACCACCAATCCACCTTAAATGTAGGCAATAGAGTTAGAATGACAGAAAAGTAAACTTTGCCTAATCCTTTTAGTATGTGCACTCGATAACCTGCTAAGTGAAAACAGCATTGAACGTTCAGAGAACTGCTGCACAAAAACAACTAAACCAGTGCAGTGAGGCTGAATAGACCTGAAGGCAACATCTCCAAATCCAAAAAAAGAAACATATTAACCTGAAGTACCTCTTCAAAAAAGAGCCTGCATTGTTTAGTAAGTAGCTGCATTGTACTGACAAGGAATGTTGATCATAGTTCAGTGAGGCTCTTCTGTTGCCACGGGGGATCCTGAAATAATTTGCTCTAAATGTTCACGTCACAAGAGGAATACGTTTAAAACATATTTCATTCACTTGAATAAAGGTGATTTGTTGTTTCTTCTTCTTCTTCTTCTTCTTCTTCTTCTTCTTCTTCTTCTTCTTCTTCTTCTTCTTCTTTAGTTAGCTCTCCTCCTTATCGGTAGCTACTATAACAGACTCCAGGATACACCTGAAATGTTCAAGCATTTGACATCTGTATTAGTGTCTATGCTTTGCATTATAAAACAGGCATGGTCCCTGGCATGGCCTCCACCGTGTTTCATGCTCCAGTGTACCTGGAAGGATCTCCAGTACACCCTGTCTAAACAGGCAGCATGAGGGGCCAGATGATAATGTGGTGGTGCAGGGAGGTGCAGACAGGACCACACTTCAGCACACTGGAACACTAATCAGCTGTTGGAAAGCTTGGTCACACACACATGCCTTCTATTTGGCTAGGAAACACAAATTAAATAAAAGGTTTTTGTCCTGGTCTTAGTGTTAGGTATTATCTGTAGTGGGAGGTAACAAGCTCCCATGCTTTCTATAGAGGAGGAGGTTCAGGGCTGTAAACCCACTGACCTGGGTTGCTTTACTGAAGAACATGCAAAGTAATTAACTGTACAGCACTTGGCAGTGGCCATTGTCTGGAAAGGTGCTCTTTTAAATATTAAAGGTGGTCATTGTTGTGTTTGCATTAACCTCTCCCATCCTGCAATGACGAATTGGAATTAAAAACCCTAATGAGGAGCTACATCGAATAATCCTTCTGTTATAAAAATTAATTGTACCCATGTGACCACATGGGTTGTCTTGAATCATGTTTGAAAACTACATTAAAGAAAAAAGCAATAAAAAAGTATTACACCAGATTACACATTCCAATCATATTAAATACCTAGAATTTTTTTTTTTATGCGCAATCAGTGTAATTCACACACTGGAGGTACAGTATAGAAAGGAATGCTGATATTCCAGGTTGTAGCTGCACTGCTGGAGTTTGTTTTGCCCTCTCAAGCAGTCTAGCTGAATTGCAACATCTGTCGTTTCTGTTTAGCATTAGAGTAAAGTGTGACAGTGTCACAGGGGTCAAGTTCAAGCTGCTTCGAACAGGATCTGAAGTGGAATGTAAACGCTGCCCTGCTGATCATGTGACCGAATGGCTGACACACTGCAGAGAGCTTTTAACCAAGGGCTGCTGGTATCTGGAAATTCTTATGAGGTGCTAGGATCTGATTATAAGGCTGGGAGGCAGTTTTAACTAAAAACAACCTGGAAAGGTGGACTTGAACTACGATAACCTCTCGCTGTTTTTCTCGTGAATGAGATAAGAAAGAGCTCTGTGTTAAAGTGGAAAAGGTTTAGCTAAAAACATGCCTGCTGAAAAACAGATAGATTCAGCAAACTGACAACTTACACTCTACATCCTAGCCACCTGCTTACACACTCAAAAATAAATGTTGATTTGGAATAGATCAGCCGCTGGTGTCTTTCAATGCAAATTCCATGCTCATTTTTAACATCCTCTTTTTTCAATCCTACCCAACCCACACACACACACATATACACTTTCACATCAACAAGCTTGAACATGTTTTTCCTCTTTGTGGTTTCACAGAAACAAAAAAACAAATATGAAAATGTGTGTCATAATAAAAGGGAAATATATTGTTATTAGAAAATAAGTCCTTTCAAGTCACAACCCTAACTTCAAGACCAAAAAAATACCATTATTTTCCTAATAAAAACACACATTAATTACCCCCCCCCCCCCCACCCTTAAGGGGGGGCAGTATGAAATGTATTGGGGTTAAAAAAATATTACACATTTAATTATTAGTATCTCTCATTATTTTATTATTATTATTTATTATTATTATTATTATTATTGAGTAAAATTTATGTGATGTGACAATCCGTCCAAATGACCTCCATGCCTAATTCAAAGAAAGATCTAAGTAGACCAATTATTTTATTGTTGCATTGTTATTTTATGGAGTACAATCTACTTGGGTCTCACAGCACATTTCATTTTTGTATTGTATGTACCTGTGTTGGCCCTGTGGGCATAAAGTACAAAGTGAAGAAACTAAACTGAACAAAACAAACTCTCCATGCCAGTTCTGGTGGGCCAGGGGCAGCATTGTGAAACCAAGCCATTTGGATTTCTGCATGTTTCATAAGTTAACATACAATTGAATATGTCCTTCATAGCCTCCTATTTCAGAAAGGAGAAGCAGCTAGATTGCTTGTCTTCAAAGCTTTTTGGCCACTCGCATACTTCTGTGTTTGTATCAGAAGGCTGAGGGCATGATGTTTTTTTTTTTTTTTTTTTTTTTTTCCCCTCTGGACATTTAAAGACAGCACACAGTGACTTGTAGAGGCTAGCATGTAATACAAGGTGGTGGGTGGGTAAAGCCTGTCTCCCTACACTTACCACTGTAAATAGGCAGTCACCAATGTCTCATACAAATGTACAGGCAGCTACATTCTGGATAAATGAAGTTAATGGACACCAGGGAATTATGCTTTGGTGCAAAACTGTGCCTGATTCTGAGGGCTGTGTGTATAAACACATCTGACAATCTGTTGAATGGACTTGATCTTCTCTTTGACAAAGAGACCATTTATTCTGCAAGGGGATTGCATGACACATTGTATCTGTGGCAGATCTGAGCTTGGCATCATTATCCCTGCTATCAGGACAGATTTCTGTTTTAGGAACTGAATTGCAGTAATTCCTAACCCCACCCCTCCCCATACTGTCTGGAATGAACTTCAGAAAGGACTTCACTTTTATAGAACAGGAGCTCCGGATTGTGAAATCTCTATATTGTTTGTCAACTTTCTCTGAGGATTTGCCAATACGTCGTTAGATTGTTATGAAACGTCTTGCACATGTCATTTTAATGTGGTGAGCAAATCATGCACTTCCTTCAATAACTATTGACCAGGTCTAAACCAGAACAAGCAAAACATGCAGTCGTTTGAACATGCAACCCATTTGCTTGAAACTGAAGATGTACAGAGTTGATCTGTTCCTTGCAGCACAGTGGTGTTTCTCCATGACATCCACTTAAGAAATGTTTTTAAAAGGTGATGACTGCACAACAGAAGTCAGGCCATGTTTTGCTTCTATTTCTGTTACACTGTGGAGCGGTACACTGTGTTCTTGATCATGAAAATGTGACACACTTAATAACCGATCAATCAGTGTAATGTGAGCAAACAGCACTGGAGCAGACCGGCAGCGTTCTGTAACACCTTACCTGACTCACTTCCTGCGCACTCAGTCACATGGAACAATTAAGACAACCGCACAAGAAGCTATTAGATACAAGGAAGCAGAAGCAACTTCTATGGAGTTGTCCTTGATTTATCTGCATCTTCCAAACTGAAGTAAAAACATGCTTTTAATCATTTTTGCATATACCCCAATGTAAACTGAGATGGTACCACTTACCCTAAGTTTCAAAAGAGTAGGTCAGCTCTTCAGCAGCAGCTTAAACTCTGAAAGAAGAGACCTTGTTTAGATATAGTGCATGTTTAACAGAAGTATTCTCCAACAAGTGCTTAGCTAATCTGAACCATTCAAAATCCCACCCACATGTTCACATATCTGGAATCAAACTCTGAGAGGATCTGAGTGCAGTACAATAATGCATCTGAGGAAATCAGACAAAAGGTGTTGCACAGTAACCCTAGATCATTCTAGGAGTTCACCTACTGCTGTCGTAGGTCCATGAGAAAATGTATGTGTTACGCACAGATATATTTACTTGCAGACAGATGGGCAACCTTGCAGATGGTCATGTGGAAGCCTCAGCTGTTTTTCCTTCACAAGGAACATGCAGCCCCAGGGGTTTCCACAGCAACAGGCACCAGGCCAAAATCATTACCTTTTTACATACAAACTGCAGTCTGAGATCAGTTTAAAACAATCTGAGTCCTTGTTAAGATCTACTAGTTTACACTGAATTTAATAGGGCAGTAACATGAATTTGTAGATATTGTAGTATTTTCATGCTCCCTGAAGTATTCATTAGCTGCACCCGGAGGTCACTAATGACCATAATGTCTGAACAAAATTAAAGTATTAGTGGCATGATCAGTGCTGACAGAATTGTAATAATGTAAGAAAATTCTCTTTATCAAGCAGCATTTCTGTCAATGTGATAAGTGGATACACAGTGAAAGTGCTTCAATTAAAAGCTGATTATTCTAAGTTTAAATCCTCTTCTTACTCATTGATCTCAATTAACCCCAGCTATAGGTCATACTCTGAAAGCGACGTTTAGGGGTGTCCAATCAGAACCCAGCCCGGGGGTCAGAGCTCGACATGCATCCAAGAATCTCTTATCAAATTGTGATGAAGTAGAACATTCTTTAGAGCAGGTCACAGAGCGGATCACAATGTGTCCGCCTGTCTTTACACTGCTTTACATACAAGAAGCATATTAAGCAAAAAATAAATAAATAAACAAACACCCACTATGTCAAAACCCGGTCTCTCAGGTGTGCTCCGGAGATGAGGGACAGCGGGAGGGTGGTGTATAGAAACAGGCAGATGTTGACAAAGAGCAAGCTTGTGAAAACAGGGCTTTGTCACCCTGCGCTCACGGGCCACTTCATTAGGACCACCACTGAATATCAGGGGGTATCAAAGGAACCCAGCCTAATTGAACGTGTGAATGCATGGCGTGTACAATGTGTCCAGCGAAAGTGGTGATCCCGACTTCTGATATAGGTGGCCGGTGCTGTTCAAGTGCTCTCAACACATTCTACTCAGGACTCCATAAAGAATAACTGCATTTGGGAAACCCCTTTCAGTGACTGCTCAAACTTGCCTTACTGGAAAATGACCCAAACTTCTGCAAGATCAAAATGGCACACGAAACTATGCACTCGTGACTCGGCCCTTTCTCCAGTTCTTTATTCTACAGCCAGAAATGGTTTACCTTCTCTTTGTGGCATTTTATCAAAACCCACAAAACTTCTAGGGCTTTTTGTGTTGCTGTCAGTTCCCATGGTGAATCAAAAATGTGAACACAACCATGCACATTTATTCAAAATAGTTTAGTTCAATTTTTACTGTCACTAAAATAAGTTTGTTTGTTTAAACTATAGTCACTTCTGAGTTTTACACGACTCTTTCTATTGACAATTACAGTGCTGTATTGGCTGTTGACTGCTCTTGCCACCCTGTCCCTTGGGAGACCACTTCATTCCTTTTGTGGTGTATTGTTATAGAGTTGGTTTTATTCACAACTACGTCTAGTTAGTCTTCAGGTGTGCATAACGGAAAGATTCAGCCATGAGATTGAGGGTGCAATTATTGTATCAAGAAAATAAATATCCTGATCAACTCAAATCAAGATTGCAATTTAACAGCTGCAATTCCATTTTAATTTCGAGTCCAGTATGATCATTTATTTTAAAAACAGTTTTCAACCTAACAGCTCCTTTAATGCAAAAGCGAAGTGACAAATACTCATATTATCTCAGCAATTTACTGCTCAAACCCCAGACACTGCTGATCAAGCCTAAGTGATCAGACTCTTCAATCACATTATGCTATTAGCATAACTTCAAAGGCTGCTCAGCACTCGAAGAAATGCAATTTACTCTTCGAAAAGGTCTTTATGCCTTTCAGTTTGAATGAACATTAAAGAGTTTGTCTGGATAATTTTGAAAACTTGGTTTTACAAGATGGTCAAAGGCTTTCATTATTAATAGTATTGAATTAACAAAATTTAACCAAACCAGACCCCACCACCACCACCACCACCCCGCCAAAAAAAAAAAAAAACCTTACATCGCTTTTCATTTAAAGAAAAAGTCGATATGAAGTTAAACGTAATTTTGGAGATAAAGGTATTTGGAAAAAGTGGAATATCAGCATGCATTTGTGACATGTTTGCAGTGTAGTATGCAACGGGATATTTTACCTGGCAGTAAACCAGGGTAGGCTGCTATGCTTTACTGGGAAGTTATACTGGTAGCACCATAGAAAACATCTTTCAGCGCTAATGTGGGAACCTAGAAAACCATCTTGTGCGTAATGTGGGGATTCGGTAGGCACACCCTGGGATGGGGGGGGGGGATCCTTAAAGCACCATGCGGGTGGGAGGGATGGGGGTACCGTTATGACCCAGGGAGGGGGGGGGGGGGGGGGGGGGGGGGGGGGGGGGGGGGGGGGGGGGGAGGGGGGGGGGGGGGGGGGGGGGAAAGGAACCAGCAACCCAAAGCAAAAACATTAAACCCCTCGGATTACCCCACAGTTAGTGGGCGTTGTTGGAGTTCGTTGCTGACAGTAACACAAGCGTGGACTTGTGGGAACGGGTGTGCAATGCTCCTGTACAGACAGGCATGTCACGATGGACGACAGCTGACCATGGAAGGGGTGGACTCCAGGACACGTAAGAGGTTGTGGTAGCAAAACCCATCGTGTTGGGTCACACAGAAAGAAGATTCTTTCTTCTTCCAGTGTTACAGTGAAAGAAAAAGAAAGAAAGAAAGAAAGAAAGAAAGAAAGAAAGAAAGAAAGAAAAGAAATCCAGTTACTGTACAGCTCTGGTCAAAGTGTTTCATCAACCTATAGAATGAACTAATCTTGCTTCATGAAGATGAATGTTACATTAGCATACTGAATTACACAGCACCACTTTGTAGTTTTCCATATGCTAAAAACAAAAATGACAAAAATGGAAAAATATAACATTTCAAAATCTATCATGAAACTCTGTACTAATATTATTGCTTTTGTGATATCATTTTGTAGTTTCTTTGATTACATGATGTTAAATAAAAGATCTAAATTATCATAAAGATATTATAGATATCTAATTATATTATATAGATTATAATATATATTATATATACAATTGTCTCAAATTAAAATTGTAAATGATGCAAAATGTTTGGCTATAGCTGTAGTCAGTAACACAGACCTTTCAACACTAATTCAACATTCAAACAAAAACTGCACACATTCTAAAATCGTTTAGCTTGGTTTTAAATGGGTGCTTTTGATTTGGCTGACAGATGGATCATTTGTTTTCTGGTAAAACAGCAGTGTTTTGTTTAGCAGAGCTGTCAGTACAAATGAATGTGAACGCTGTGTTTACAAGGCAGGCGAGATGCCAAGTCCTCTCAGATTATAAGTGTGTGTTAATTGATAGGTCTGTCGAGAAATAGACATGGATTCAATATGTTCAGCGTTTCTGTTTACAGGTTTTTTATTTTATTTTTTTACAATAGCACTATATTTCCTCTTACTTCTTATTGAGTTGTTTTTGTTTTTTGTTTTAATCTGATATCTTATTAGTGAAAGCTGGTGTTTATTGAGCCCATGAAGATTACTCATGAAGTAGACTGTGCCTTAATGGCTCTTTTCAGGAAAGCTCTAGGAAAATGGTTTTCCCAGAAGCCTTTACAAGTTTGTTTTTAACACTGCTTTTGCGCGCTGACTGGATTATGTTTTTTTTTTTTTTTCAGAGCAGTGAGAAGTGTCGACATACTTAAAAACTTCAAAAGCAAACAGCATTTTCTGAACAAGTAGCATTTTCTGAATTAAGCTATTTTACAGGAATAACTGGTGATCTAATTAACAACTTGCACCAGTCAGAACAGTGGCCTGCTTGTTTAATCTTTAGCACTGGCTACTCGTGCAAGAAAAAATAACAACCAGCAGCTATGTGCAGAGACTTTGTCCACTAAGTCCAGCACTCCAAGAAGGGAAGCACGACCCTGACCCACAGGGAGAAACTTTGTCTTTAAATATTTTGACTTGGGCTTTTTTGGGAATGCTACACATGTAAGCTGCTCCAGTAATTGACTAGGGCAACACTTCGGGATGTGTTATTGAAGGCTTAGTAGCAGGCTGAACTCACAGACCATTACCATTAGCTGGTCAAACTGTGTCAACAAAGAATAATTAATCAAATTTATATGGTTATATATCTATTTAATCTATACTATATATATATATTATAATATATATATATATATATATATATATATATATATATATAATAATATATCAATTATTATATTAACTGATTTAATGATATTATCGTAAAATCTAAAGCAGCTTACTAAGTAAATTGGTGTGTCGTAGGTGACGATGTATCCAGGCTTATATCTAATAGTACCGAACGTATATATGGCACACAATGACTCAACCTGTGTTATTTTGTCATCTGTGAAGATTTTAGTCATATGGTTAACACAAAAAAAAAAAAAAAAAACATGCTGCTTCTGGTAAATAATAAGCTGCCCTTCCGAGAAGAATCAGGACAGCATCGTCTGTAAATTATTGATTAATAGAAATGTATTACCACACAGTCTTGGAAAGAATGGGTTACACATATAGTTATACTGTGCAGCAACTCATTCTGCATAGGCCTGAACAGTTTCCATTTATCACAAAGATCAAAAAGCACTGGCAGATAGCAAATCCACTGTGTGGTGATAAACAGAAGATGGTCAATTCCTTATACTGCCGACAGCATTTGTCTTCATTTACTAGACAAACAATTCTTAACAATCCCAATATGTTATTACAGTGGTATAATAACTATCACTGGACTAAATGAACAAGGCTCCTGTTTCACCCTACCAGCAGCTCACTACGTCTGGTATTTGTGCAGCAATGTCTTTCTCAAGCCCTTGAAATCCATATGTGGAGTACACCGAGGCCTCTTGGGTTAGACTCTGCCAGTTCCTGTTTACGCATTCTTGTCCTCTTTCATTCTGCCCTTTCCGATCCCAAGAAACATAATTTCTAAAAACCAGAAAATTATAATAATAAAATACAGGGGAATACAGTGCCATCCCTCTAAATGGGTCTAAAATAGTGGGTCTATTTTAGTGATCTAAAAGGATCAGTGTTTCAGCTCTCCAGTATACTAATCCTTCTCTTATAAACATTACTAAACCCAATGAAACATGCTGGTGTTATTACACGCTGTGGATAAGATCATTAAAACAGATCTCAATCTTATTTTTACATTACAAAACAAATTAAGTTTACAATTTACATTTTCTTTTTCTATTTTTTTTTCTTTTGAAGTGTTTGCACTCATTCTGAATAGTTATCATTTCCATTCCTCAAATATTGTTATGTGCAGTTTTTATATTTTGGTAAAGAATTTTTAGAAAGTTGACAGACTACCACTTTCAAAACCAGGAAGATGACTGGGTTACATATCCAGTGCTGCTAGAAGTCAAACAGATAAAAACATTTGCAACTGATTACAGCGACAATGTTTCCTTGTTGGCCAGAAAAGAAAAAAAAAAAACAATAACAATAATAAAAGAGCCATATTTCAGTCAAGATATCCCAAAGCACGTTATCCAAATCATTAAAACAGGACCTTTTGGGGTCAAAACTTCAGTGTGAATTCTACATCTAATAAGCTAATACTGCACATGAGAAGACGTCTTGTTATACTGTAGCAGCTCAGTGCACAATACCATGGACCATGGTTAGGGCTAGGAGTTTGTCACAGAAAATGTGGACATAAATCACGGAGCAGACACAGTCAATGCGTTCAAAATCACAGAGAAAATGACAGAGGGAGAATAAAGTCACAGGGATAAAAAAATAAATAAAATAACTGTCTTTAATAAAAGAATATTGCAGAGTTGGTGCCGAACCTGTGTGCAAAGAAGGAAGAGATAAGCAATGAAATTTCAATGTGTTGCTTTTTTATTTGCTCTGCAGCGGTGACTACTAACTAGCTGTAGCATTTATAAGCGCTGAACTAAGCAAAGAATAAAGACACAAACAGGGGAAACAGACGGCAAGCATAACACACTGGAGGGCGAGAAATACACACGAGGACCACACAAACAGGGTGTGGGGCTGACAAGAGACATGTACATTAAAGTGCAACCGTACAACAACTAAAAGACAAGTGGAACAATAATTTCAATTAAAAAGAGGAAAATGTTCAAGGCATGTCCTGCAGGGAATGCTGGCAGTTAATGTAGTACACATATACAACACACATACAGACACACTGAATTTATGAACTGTTACCATAACTTTCAAGAAGTATTTAATCAAAGAGCTTAGTTTGATTCAGATTTTGTTTTTATTCTCCAAAAAATTTAAAAAATTTAAAAAAGGACAGCAAGTATGGTATCGGAGCTAGTTCAAAATATGTAATTATGTATTTAAATTAAAAAACGATAAACGCATTTTTTTTTTAAATGTGAAATTTAAAATGTTAATGAGAAACACTTTCCAATAAAATCACATACATATTGAACACAATTTACTAATATCCCCACAAGTCACACTGATCAGCAAAAATCGCAGACATTAGCAAAAGACACGGAATGCGTGACCCAATTCCAATTCCTTCGAATGAACTGGAATTGAGAATTGATTTTGAAATGGAACTGGAAGGAATTGAAAAACATGCATTGAACCCCCCCACCCACCTAATGTCTTAAACAGTCTCTGTCCAGTCTGGTTATCCTCATAATACAATGACCCCTTCTGAGCTGTCTTATTGTATCAGTTTGGACCTACTACTGTAGGTCTTGAAAACAAGATATTCTGCACATTAAACAAGCTTATATAATGGCTAGCTGTACATATTGTACTTCTATCTATGTTTCAAAAGATTAACGTAAGTTGTGGAGGAGAAAACAGTGAATTGTTGATCAGTTTTTCATTTGGAGCTATTTGTAACACCAAGTGGTTTCATTTAATTCCACAGCACCAATCTTTCAGAAGAATGAACCATGAAAAGCACAGAATACACTTGTGTCTAAAGTTACTAAAATAAACTATTAGTGCATTTCAGATATGGTTCACATTATAGTTTTCATTCAACGGTACTGCAGTTGAGAGCAGGATAATCCAGTAGGGTATTTAAGCAGGAACAGCCTACAGTATCTGATTTAATTAAATATTACTGGGAGAAGAGCTAGCAAATCACCCACCTTACTTTTGGTGTTATGAGGCTGTTGAGAAGAAAATAATTGAATATTTTGCTGTTGAATGAAGAGGGAATACAAAAGCAGATATGTTTTTATAAATATTATCAGAATTCTTAATGCTAGAAAAATAATGGCCAGCTAATTTCACAGGCATCAAAAAATGTATCCTTATTTTTTTCTAAGAAATACTGTATAAAATGAATGGCAAGCAGCAGCTGAAGGGGACCAGACATGTTGTTGTCTCAAACCCACTAAATGCTTTAAGTCCTGTTTGGAAATTTGCCCTTAGTGTGGCACTGAATGTCAATACAATCTCATTGCAGATGGCACTCCGCATGGGCACATGGATTCATCTCATATGTTCATCTGATTGATCTCAGCAGTGTTAGCAAAGTGCAAAACAGAATATGCAAAATGCAACCCAGTTCCTAATAAACACCTTACTGTAGTAAACTCTTGTTACACCATATCCTGGCTGAAACTACTTCAAACAAATTCAGACAGTCAAAGGTAAGATGTGATTGACATAACTGTTCAAAGCTCAGAGTTATTAATATCATTATTTGGAATGTACATAAAAATAATGATAGCTTTGCTACAAACTTTTTTTTTTTTAATGCTGAAACATACTTAAAAAAAGAACCCTAAAAAATATCATGGAATTTCTTTATTTATTTAATTTTTTTTTGTATGTTTGCTTTTTTTTTTGGTTTAAGTATTTCTAAATTTAGCACTGCTGAGTGTTTTATAGTTATTGAAGATATTTCTACGGCAGAACCTGGTTTTTACTGTAACATAATTTAACCTTTTAAATGTAGAAGGGACATGTGTCCCAAAAAAAAAAAAAAAATACTATGCTAACTTTCTTATTTTTGCAATGCAGTGCAGGGTTAGAATCTGGTCATCCAGTTTGTCAGCTTCCTCCTCGTGATGCTTGAGTCGCTCTCAAATGTATTTTAAGAAGAAGCCATTTGAACAACAAACAGCTGAATTCCTTGTGTGCCTCAAGGGTTAAACAACCAGGGTGACTGAGCCCCTGTCAACCTGGTAATCTATATCACAGTGTAAAAAAAGAAAAAAAAAAAGAAAAAGCTTTTACAAGTCTTCTCTGCTCATCAGATCACTATTTTATTAGGTCATATTATTGTAGAAGACATGACTCATCTACAAAATATGACAAGTCATTTGCAGCTGACTTGTGCACAGGCTGCTTTGGTAACCCAGGGCCCTCATCTCAACCATGTTCTAATTAATAAATGATCACGTTATTGTACCTGTGAGACCTGGGTCGCAGCTGCCTTCCATTGTGTCACTGCAAGCTGTAATTATCCCCAGTAGTCTGCACTGTGTAAAGCAATGGCAATTCACATGACACGACTGTTTAATTGTAGAACCAGCAGCAGAACGTGTGAAACTGACTTTGTAAAGTAAACACAAAACCAATAGCCAGCTTAAATAATGAAAATCAGTGCTCTATGTCTCAAGAATTTGAGAGTATTCATTTTTGCAATTAGTAAACCATTTGCAGTTGTTGTAGTAATTAAGTAAATTAAACCAACATTAGTTTACATTCAGCACCCTATTTATTGTTACTTTGTCCTATTTAACACACTTTTCCTTGTTTAAGATGTGGTTGCTAAGTTTGCACAATTTGTTTTCCTACCTCTGCTCCCCTTGTCCCTGCCCATCACATCACAATATCCATGCTAAAAGCTTCGCCTGGATGAAGCCGAGTTATGGGTGGTGTGGCATTGCCTGAATTTTGTGACTTCAAATTGCACCACTGAAGTTAATTTAACTGTCATTTTATTTGTAAGGAATTTCCTGACTTTTGTGGCTTCAAGGTTAATCATAACTATTTTTGCCTCATACAACACCAAGCATAATGTAATTCGATTAACACACTCAATCATTAAAGTCTGCAACATCATTCCTCACAGCTACATGAAATCCAATTACCACTCCTTTTTCCAGCCACTTTCCTTATGAATGCAATTCCTTCATGGCTATTGTTATATAACCTGCCAGCAAACAATAGCACTAAAGGCAGCCATAAGTTAGCCCTGATTCCATGCCGATACGCATCACACAGCACAGACAGGATTATGCATGGATGACTGATGACTAGAAGAAAGTCTTGTGAATTTAAATATGAATCTGAGGCATGTCAGTAAATATGTTTCCAAGGAAAATGTCTAAATGATCAGGTAGCACTTAATGCGCTCGTGGCTGTGTCTAATTAACAAGTGGGCTCTTATCAATGTTATCGCTACAGTAAATGCCCAGAGAACAATTTGCCTCCTCTTTAGAAAAGACCATAACAGTTCTGACTTGTGGCACGATGCACGATGGCCAAGACGTTTTTCTTTATCCCACCTTCTGTCATCAATGTGTCGCTTTCTTGTACAGTTTTCATTCAATATTTTCTAATTTCAAAATAAATGTAAAAAGATCCTTAGAAATCAGCTTTTAACTGGAAGAAAATTGTCAAAAAGTGATTACTTGTAATCAAATGTGATCACTCAACCTTCAAAAGTCTTTTCAAATCGGATCTTATATTTATTTACAGGCATTTTTATTTATTTATTTTTTTTTTAAATCAGACACCTAATCTGGTTCACAAACTACGCATCCCAATAAAAGAATGATGGACTGAAGCACCTTATTCGTGCTTTGCTGGGAAGATTTGAACATCTTCAGACTACCATCCTTCCCAGCTCCAGCTGGTTAAATCAGCCTGAGTGACCGCACACACAGCCACTGTTATTGACCATGGGAATCAAATCAACCTCATTTTCTTGTTCATTTCTGGCCCTCGTCACTGACTCTGGCAGAACATTCCAGCCTTCATAAACAAATAATTTTGCCCTGGCTGGATGCTGACAGGGGGCCAACATTATAGTTAATAGTAATACCCCTGAACACTAGAGACTGTCCTCAGTCGAGCACACATCTACTGTAAGTATGAAGGGTTAGGAGGAGTGCCTCTGAACATTAGAAACTGTCCTCAGCCGAGCAAACATCTACTGTAAGCATGAAGGGTTAGGAGGAGTGCCTCTGAACACTAGAAACTGTCCTCAGCCGAGCAAACATCTACTGTAAGCATGAAGGACTGACTGGCCTGCTTGCTGTTTAAGTGACTAAAGCAGTTTATTTTTGTTTGCTGATGGCTTTCAGACACCTTGCCCTGCAAGTCAGGGCATGCCTTACACTTTCTCAACCACACCACATGCTACAACTTCAAACCTTTTCCTAAAAAAGGCAAAAGCTCAGAGATTAAGGGAGAGAGAGAGGCAGGCAGGCAGGTGATTTTCAGTTTCAAAACAAGGTCAAATCCAATTCTGGATGACTTGAAATCACACATCACTGACGTAACAACAAAACTGACATTTTTTTATGCGTCTGAAATAAATACAAAAAATAAGCTAACATACTTATATGTTGATAATATATAAGTCTACTGCATCACTTGAATCAAAGATTTCACATAAGATATAACTTGATTGCAAAGTTAGCTATAGAAGCGCACAGTTGAGATCAGTGATGGCTTAATCACCAAAAAACCTGAAGGGGCCTGTGTCAACCTTTTAGACTTTCTCAAGAACAGAAATATGAAATATGAAGTTATTTTAAACTTTAAATTAAAAGAAAAAATGACAGAAAAGAAAATGTTGCTCTACTTACATCACAAACAGGTTCTCTCTCCTTCTGTATGTGTATGAGAAGATCTCTGCTACCATCCTCAAAAAAAAATATCCAGGAGGACAGAAAAGGCTTTTTAAGACAGCATGTAGACTGACTCGCCTCCCTTCCCCCCACCCTCCAACATCTAACTCTAACAGTAGGTAAACATTTCCAAATATGGAGAAATACATTAAATTGTGTGTTAAAATCAATCCTGCTGGCATTTGTAAAAAGGAAATGCTTCCCACTCCAGGGGTTAAGAAAGGGAATAGTATAAACCATATAATAAGACAATACCATCACTAAAAAAGAGCCCAGTTACTAGAAGTGAATGTAAAGAATTACTGGTGATATAAAAAGGTTTTTATCCCTATGCACCACCACCCCACCTCCTTTCATTATGGGATCCACTGCAAACACAAGCAACGCCCTGTTAACTACACAACTGGCTTGTTTGTAATTGGAATCCTTACAATACGCTATGCGAGTGGACAGCGGGGACTCATTGTATACCTTATTACTCCAATAGGAAGGAATTTGTTTTTTAGCTCCAGAAGTACTACTTGTAGATTATTAAGATATGAGATTGCACCAGTTAGATTCAGCATGCACCTATCGTCAGAGCTGTGTGCAATATTACTACATCCCCACTGCAATACTTGGCAGTAAGCCAACAGTATCACTTCCACTATCCAGAATCTGTGCAATAATCACCAGAATGTGCACATGAAGAGATGATGAAGCTCAGCCATGTGATTCATTTGTGTTTATCTCCTTTTGTTTCCTCCCTTGTCCATCTGCTCTGTTGCTCTCTATCAGAACTGGCTTTATCAAATCTCACAGCTGGGAGATAGTTCTAAACCTTATCAATTAAAATTTGGATCCCACAAGTCCCCCTTCTAATAAAGCCCACCTCCAAGAACGTGGGCTGTTTTTCATCTAACTTACCACTACAAAGGAAAACAGTTTTTCTGAGTAACACACTGCTAAATAAAGCAGATTCAGCCCTGCACCTTTTGCAACTGCTAAAACATTAAAAGCATCCTAGGAGGCTGCCATGCGAAATACACAGCTGATAAGCAGCGTCGACCATATCTTTTAATGGTGCAATCTATTAATTTGAAACTAAACTACAAAAGAGCGGATAAGCTTTGAAGAACAGACATCATAACTGTAAGCCCCATCCGTCCTGCCACAAAACTCAATCGGGTGCCCGCCATGCACAACGCTTCTCCAGGAATACAGCCTGAGAACAATTTTCTTTGGGCAAGCTTTCCCTGGAACCACACCAGTATGTAATAGGCAATATTTCTACTTCTGGAAAGATAAATAAATGCACTCAATGGAATGACTTTTGTACTGTAAAAACATAAAACCTAATATTGTGTACTGCAAAGGTCTCCCGCCCTGGTCGTGGAGAGTTACTGGGTCTTCTGGTTTTCATTTACTTAAGTTACTTAAATGAACCAATTACTGGCTTTATTAGTCAAGCTTAACAGGTGTTCCAAATCTTTAGCCTTTGGTGATGTAAAGACAGGTATAAAACCTGCAGGATTGGGCCTCTCCAGGACCAGGGTTGGAGATCCCTGGTCTACTGGGTAGTGAAGAGTAACCCAGCCCAGTGTTCCGTTTCAGGTTTTGTTTCAGGACTTGTGCCAGGAACACATGGCAGCTCGTCAATGCCAGCCACACATACAGACTTCCAGGACCTGGCAAAAACACTAATGAAAATTAAAGAACTATTTCAAATGTCTAATACTTGAGGAATGTAATACAGAGTGGAGGCTGGGCTGCAGTGCAGTACATACCACTCTTGATTTTGCGCGTCCTTCCTTCTGAAGCTTTCGTCGATTCTATGAAACAATTTAATGGGCAGCATTAGAATAACATGCAATAATAATAACTTGATATTACTGTAAAGAATTCAAACACCATATATGTGCTTTACAGAGCATACCTATGCTTTACCATACAGGTCTGTGCTCTGCAGTGATTTGCCAGGCTTTCACTATGCTTGGCTACACTTTGCTATGCTTTCACAAGGGACAAACCCTGCCCCAGACTGCCCCAATGCACACGGACTCCTATGGTCCCCCTTGGTGTAATTGTGGGGATGTACTGTATGAGATGCTGCTTCTTAGTGAGGCTGGATGGGAATAGCTGCTGGTGTCACTGTGAGATGTGATGTATGAGTGTGTGTCTGTCTGGTTGCTGTGTGTGTGAAAGGTTGCTGGTTGCTGTGTGTGTGAATGGTTGCTGGTTGCTGTGTGTGTATGAATGGCTGCTGGTTGCTATGTGTGTGAATGGTTGCTGATTGCTGTGTGTGTGAATGGTTGCTGGTTGCTGTGTGTGTGTGAATGGTTGCTGGTTGCTGTGTGTGTGTGAATGGTTGCTGGTTGCTGTGTGCTGTGTGTTGTGTGTGTGAATGGTTGCTGGTGTGTGTGTGTGTGTGTGAATGGTTGCTGGTTGCTGTGTGTGTGTGAATGGTTGCTGGTTGCTGTGTGTGTGTGTGTGTGAATGGTTGCTGGTTGCTGTGTGTGTGTGTGAATGGTTGCTGGTTGCTGTGTGTGTGTGAATGGTTGCTGGTTGCTGTGTGTGTGTGAATGGTTGCTGGTTGCTGTGTGTGTGTGATTGGTTGCTGGTTGCTGTGTGTGTGTGAATGGTTGCTGGTTGCTGTGTGTGTGTGTGTGAATGGTTGCTGGTTGCTGTGTGTGTGAATGGTTGCTGGTTGCTGTGTGTGTGTGTGTGAATGGTTGCTGGTTGCTGTGTGTGTGAATGGTTGCTGGTTGCTGTGTGTGTGTGAATGGTTGCTGGTTGCTGTGTGTGTGAATGGTTGCTGGTTGCTGTGTGTGTGTGAATGGTTGCTGGTTGCTGTGTGTGTGTGTGTGAATGGTTGCTGGTTGCTGTGTGTGTGTGAATGGTTGCTGGTTGCTGTGTGTGTGTGAATGGTTGCTGGTTGCTGTGTGTGTGTGTGTGTGATGGTTTTGCTGGTGTGACAGACACACACTTGTGTGTGGTGAACGACCAACTGGTTTGACACACACACACACTGTTGTGTGTGTGTGTGTGTGTGTGTGTGTGTGTGTTGTGTGTGTGTGTGTGTGTTGGTTGTTGTGTGTGTGTGTGTGTTGCTGGTGTGTGTGTGTGTGATGGTTGCTGGTTGCTGTGTGTGTGTGAATGGGTTGCTGGTTGTTGTGTGTGTGAATGGTTGCTGGTTGCTGTGTGTGTGTGTGTGTGTGCTGGTTGCTGGTTGCTGTGTGTGTGAATGGTTGCTGGTTGCTGTGTGTGTGTGTGTTGTGGTTGGTTGCTGGTTGCTGGTTGATGTGTGTGTGTGAATGGTTGCTGGTTGTGGAGTTGCTGATGTGTGTGAATGGTTGCTGGTTGTTGTGTGTGTGAATGGTTGCTGGTTGCTGTGTGTGTGAATGGTTGCTGGTTGCTGTGTGTGTGTGAATGGTTGCTGGTTGATGTGTGTGTGTGTGTGTGAATGGTTGCTGGTTGCTGTGTGTGTGTGTGAATGGTTGCTGGTTTCTGTGTGTGTGTGAATGGTTGCTGGTTGCTGTGTGTGTGAATGGTTGCTGGTTGATGTGTGTGTGTGTGTGTGAATGGTTGCTGGTTGCTATGTGTGTGTGAATGGTTGCTGGATGCTGGTTGCTGTGTGAATGGTTACTGGTTGCTGTGTGTGTGTGTGTGAATGGTTGCTGGTTGCTCAAACGACACGCACACTTACCAAAGACGTTGATGTGTGTGTGTGTGTGTGTGTGTGTGTGTGAAGTGTGTGTTGGTGTGTGTGTGGTGTGTGTGTGTGTCAATGGTGTGGTTACCAACGACCAACGACCAACAACACACACACTTTACCAAGTTGACCAAACGACACACACACCACACACTTGGTTGCTGGGTGTGTGTGTGTGTGTGTTGGTGGTTGCTGGTTGCTGTTGATGTGTGTGTGAATGGTTGCTGGTTGCTGTGTGTGTGTGTGAATGGTTGCTGGTTGCTGTGTGTGTGTGAATGGTTGCTGGTTGCTGTGTGTGTGTGTGGTTGCTGGTTGCTTTGTGTGTGTGAATGGTTGCTGGTTGCTGTGTGTGTGAATGGTTGCTGGTTGCTGTGTGTGTGTGTGGTTGCTGGTTGCTGTGTGTGTGTGTGAATGGTTGCTGGTTGCTGTGTGTGTGTGTGAATGGTTGCTGGTTGCTGTGTGTGTGTTGCTGGTTGCTGTGTGTGTGTGAATGGTTGCTAGTGTGTGTGTGTGTGAATGGTTGCTGGTTGCTGCACACACACCAACTTACCAAAATGACCAAGTCAAAAAGCCAAGTCAAACCAGGCTAATTTCCTGGTTTTACTATGAGTTTAATCAGACACTCCTGGGCTTGTTACCTATACACTGTGGCTAATCAATCTTGTAGTAAAACCTGGAATGTGTGAAAATTCTATGAAATAAGAGTATTATATCCATCCCTGTACAACTCAGAAAGGAGGCGTGACTTCGGCTTCACCTTTGAAAGCTCATTTTGAGGGACTATTCCCAACCACACATCTACCTTCATAAAGCGATCACATGATACTGAGACGAGACAAACCTGAACTCTAATCTATGCTCGAAGCTCATAGAAAGCAAGCTATCTAAAAAAAAAAGAAACCCAGGCATCCACAGTCCTTCTGAACTTGTTGCTGTCAGAGTTTTTTTTAATTTTCCTAAGCCTCTGAACTGCAAGGAATGTCCCAGCTCGCTATTCCACAACAAGTTAATAAAACAGGACTAAACCTCATTTATCATTTAAGCTGCTTTATTTATTACTTTCATCATCAGGTTAAGAAAAACATTTTTTTTCCAGTCAAAAGATCATACGGAAAATTATATTATATATATAGCGGCAAAGTGCCCCACCCCTGTGCTATTTGTGTTGTATGTTATGTGTAGTGTGTTAATGTTGGTGTATAGTCATTGGTAAACGGGATATAAATGGGTCTGTGTAATACAAGTGTTTAAAATGTATATTTGTATTTAGGCACGAGGATTGCACAGCACTTCACGTGCAGGTAAAATGTAATATGCAAGCACAGGGAATTGCACTTTATTAATTCACATGCAGTTGTACCGAGACTCCAATTGAATGATTGATTAGCAATCGAGTCTCGGTATAGCTGCATAAAAGCAGCATGTTTTCACTCACTCTGGGTTGTGTGTTCGGGAGTGGAGAATGGGAGAGAGAAAGAGAGAGAGGAGAAACTAACTATATCAGCACTGTACTTGTTTTGTGTAGCGTTCGTCCCCTGTTTTGTTAGTGTCTACTCGTTTTGTTTGTCTATTTATTTTGGCCGCAAGTGCCGTATCCTGTTTTGGTGTCAGTGTTTTTGTACAACTGTTTTATTTTCTGGTAATAATAAACCGCGCAGCAAAGTATTAGAAATGAGCGTCAGACACATAGGTAATAGACCAGACTTGTAGTGGGTGATGACGTCTGACGGCACCCACTACAGCCGTCTTTGTGACATTTGTTATATATATTATATATTATATATATATATATATATATATATATATATATATATATATATAAATATTTGGGTGTGAAACCATATATTACATTAAACTATTTAAACCAAATTTGAATAAAAAAAATTTGTTCGTTGTTCGATTTCCTTGGTTGCCTGCGTAATAAGGTTTTTGTTTCATTTGCACCCCCTTTTGTTCATTTGCACTAAGGCAATCTGAAGACACATGAATTATAAAAACCTACACAGGCTACACATATTTAATATTAATAAGTACCCACTGAAATTCTTTTGGTTTCTTTGTTGTCCTTTTGGTGGCACGGTGCTGAAGATGCCATGTGCTATGGACGTCTATAACTATGCAGTACTGATGAGCATCTTAGTCCTCTGTCTTTAACAGTAGCAGAATAGTATGCATATCAAACCCTGATGCAGAGCCAGTCCATTTACTTCATACAGGGCTGGACAATCCTCTTTCATCTACCTTGTTAAAATGTGTCATTGACCAGAGCAGGTAAACTGTTTTCCCCTTGAGTCTGTCAAGATTAATCCAACAGACCCAAGCCTACATTCTGTACTGGACTGAAAGATTTGGTATGCTTGGCATGCAAAATCCATGCTGAATACACGCTGTGCAGTCAGACACCGATGCACGCGGTGCAGTCAGACACCAATGCACAGTTACTGTACCACTCGCTCAGCAGCAACTTCACTTTGAGGACTGCTTGACAAATTTGATCATTTCATATTTTAATCTATGTACTCTGCAAGGAGTCACTAAAACTGTACTTTTGAAGAATTCTTCTCATCTGACATGGAACTGCAATGCATAGTAAAGTTACACAATTTAGGAGATGTCTACAGATTGTGGCACAGCTTTTATTTAAATGAACACCTTGATAAACACTGATAAAGCTAGTCATCCTGTACATATGTGTTTACCAAGTATAGAGGAGTGATGGTTTTCTCCAGCGCTCCCGTCCTACATTGTTAACCAAAGTCACGGCCCAAGATACGATCAAAAATATAAATAAGTAGGCTGAGTTGTTCAGTTAAATGTTAGACAGTGTTATTCAGGGTTACCTGATGGGGTAAATATCTGACTTTTTTAAAAGCATCTTTCCTTTGATACTAGTTTTTGAAATGACACATTATCTAAAAAGCATACAAGCCTATACTACAGCATGCAGCACTTACTGTACTACATAGATTTGATATATTTTGTTACACTCAACTGGAAATGAAAAACAACTCTCAAATTCAAAACCACATTGCTAATTATTTCAATACATGAGATATTTAGGAGGTTCTGAATTGTTGTTATTCCCTGTTAAAATAGTGAATTGATTTTCTGTTTGGTTTTTGTATAGCAGAGTTGTTATTCTAGACTGGAACCTATGGAAACCATCGCAGCAGCAATGCACAGGATGGCATAGCATTGATGCCATACAGACCTGCTTCTGATCTGAATGCAGGACTACTTGTTTAAAAACAGATTTATAGGCTTGTGTGAACCATAATATCGCTCATTATACAGTACAAGGCACACACAAACACACACACACAAAGATACTACCATGACTCGGGCGGAGGCTTTGCAAGATATTTCCTTATTAGCAACTTTTTAAGCAAGCTACATTGGTATGCACATGGTACAGATTCGGGTCTGACCAGTAGCATGTGTACTGTTAAATTAATAATCCAGTGATACTAAAAACGGGGATGAAAAGAAAGTAGAAAAATAAATGAAACTGCCAGCATCGCCCAGTTCAGAGAGGCTGTCTGTCTGCAAAGCTTCACTTCCGCCTTGCGTAGTACGGGCTCTATTCGTTAAGGGAAGAGTCTGCCACAGTACTAGAGTTCCATGCAGGGTAAAACCAAAAGTACAACAACGCCCACATTCTCATAAAAGCACCAAGTGTATACATACATACAATAAAATCACACAACTGCAAATTTCAGCCTGGGAGTGCAGCGGAATACAAACTTACACATAACCCTAACAAAACCTACGTGCTCCCTCCATGGCACAGCAAAATTACTGAATCACCTTCTCCCTGCAGAACAATACGTCGCAACAATGTTACACAGTGTTTAGTAGGACGTGTCGCTGTCGTGTCTCCTCCCATCCCTAACATTCTTTACGGTTCCCAGAACAAAGTCGTAGCGGTTATGCAATAGTAAAGTCGGGTTTCTTACCTCGCTTTCTAAGAATCAATGAGTTTCAAATCCCAACAAAAAGTGAAACTTCTTTTTCCCCCAAAAAATCTGGTAGAGCCGCAGGCAGTGACGTCACAGGCTGTGAATTCCAGCCGGCAGACACCCAGGCTCTGAAAATTGCCCATGTAAGGCAGTGCTGGTATCACAAGCTGGCTCTTCCTGATGAATCTGCATACAATCAGAAAAGCCCTGTGGTCCTGTTATGCGAAAGCGAATTTCATGTTTTTTTTTTTTTCAGATGATTGTTCAGTAGGTAACGATGATACACATTCTTTTTAATTACAGTTTACACTTTGATACACATTCATTTGTATATATAGTTTACAGTTTGAGGCACATTTGATCCATATTCATTTGTATTTACCGTTTACAGTTCTGAGCACACTAAATTATATTAAAAGTTTTCAGCAATTTGATGTATTAAATAATTACAGATCGGTTTTAGAATTTTAAAATAAAAGTAAAGCCTTTTTTTAAAATTTACTGTGTTCTCCTAAAACCAGTATAACCATTTGCCATGTGTCTGCCCAGTTCTGAATGCTGTCTAGATCATTTTGAATGACCTTTGTTGCTGCAACAGTGTTTGCTACTCCTCCTATTTTTGTGTCCTCTGCACATTTAACAAGTTTGCTTGCTATACTAGAAACTAAGTCATTAATGTAGATTAGGAATAGCAGAGGACCTAATACCGATCCCTGTGGTACTCCACTGGTTACCTCACTCCATTTTGAGGTTCCTTCTCTAGTCAGTATTTTATGTTTTCTACATGTTAACCACTCCCTAATCCATGTGCATGCATTTCCTTGAATCCCTACTGCGTTCAGTTTGAGAATTAATCTTTTGTGCGGGACTTTGTCAAAAGCTTTCTGGAAATCTAAATACACCATGTCATATGCAATTACATGCAGCACAACTGACTGTGTGGTGGGCAAGCTTATCTAGAGAAGATAGCTTCTCTGATTGTGATGAAACTTTTTCAATTGAAATTACTGAGTGTGTCATAATGTGGGGGTACATGAAGCCTCATTTTTAGATGTGTACTGTATTCAGGGGTACAGGTAAACTTTTCATTTTGAATCACAGCGGTGGATGGGATGAATAATGTATTGTTACGGCTCTAAGCACCGTCTCCTGTCCTGTGTTGTTCTCACTTGCTCCCAGTGTATCCAGGTTAATCAGTTTTCTTTTGCTGATGCCATAGCAACCAGCTCTCTCACAGATATAGAACACTGCTTCATGACGACAGGGCTTCAGGATTGAGAACCAGTTCCTTCTGATTTTTCTGTTGTTTTGAGAAGCCATTTCCCTGTCAGCTGTGGGAACGTTTAATTCAGGAATGCAGTGCAACTAAATGTTCCTTGCAAATGCTAAAATGATTAGTCTGACCTAAAAAGAAAACAGCAATATTGGTTGAGTTAAAATGATATCATTTGCAACTTTACTTAAGAACCCACCAATGAATGGAGTGCACAAACAATCACATGCTGATAATGGCAAACTTCTGTTTTTTACATTGCCCAAACAATGATCCTACATATCAGTTATATTATATGGGTTGTTCAATGACTGTCGCGGGTATGAGAGTTTTAATGTTGGCCTGCTCCAAGCCAGCTCCATGCGAGTTATGAAACAGAGAAAGAGATAGAGAGTGCACTAGTGAGAATACTGAATACAACTCAACAGTGGAGCAGCTTGGATTAACACTAGAACTAGAAAGAACATTGTAAATAAATGGACATTTGAACAGATATGTGTTTATATACAGACATATTACATAAAGTGCAATCAAAAAAGATGGTAAAAATTGAAATAAACAAATCTTTGAAAATAAATTTGTGTACATACAAGTATCTCATGTACATGCAAAACTGTACAACTGAAATGATGTGTGTGTGTGTGTGTGTGTGTGTGCATGTGCATGCTATATCCCTATATATACATATATATACTATATATATATATATATATATATATATATATATATATATATATATTAAATAATATAATAATAAATGGGCACAGTTTTCATCGGCAGCAAAAGTAGCCAATTATATCCAAAGTTAAAGCTGAAAAAAAAGATTGTCTCATCAGTTGTATCGTTCACTGTTGTGAACTGTTGTACAGTATATTCTGTTGGTTTAATCAGTTCTCTTTTTTACTATTATATTGAGCTGTTCAGCTGCAGACTCCTCTTGTTTTTACCTTTCAGGTGCTTCCTTATGTTTTTGAAACATGCCAACACGTTTCCAGACTGAAGCACTGGAGAAGTGAATTGAGATCATAATAAGAGCTCCCAATGCAGGGCTCGACAAGCACTGAACTGCCTAAAGCCAGGATTGGAATTAGGTTTCAGGTCACTGCATGGCACACCAGGGGAGACTTGGGGTTTGATACAACAGTTTCCTGGGCAGTACTTCTACTGTGTCTATATAGTTTTTCATTTACACTTAATTTGTAGATGTACAGTATAAGATTTTACACTACCTCTTTAATCCGGCACAATTTTCTGGTACCAGTCAATGCCGGATTAAACTGGTTTTACTATACTTTATTTTTCACATAAAAAAGAAAGATACAGCAGACTAAGCATTTGGAAAGAAGAAGGAAAGCTCTACGGGATGTGAAAGGTAGTTCTTTTTGTTTTATTTACAATATAAGGTAGGCATTTCCAGTGTCGGATATTCTGTTATGTATTGTACCAGTATAAAGACGCTGCTGCTCTGAACCACTTCCTCCCAGGTGCACGACTAACCCCCTCATCTGCTCTTGAACGCGGTACACTGATCTGCCCCGCCTCTCACCACAAATCAGCTATTTTAGTACATTGTGTGCTGCTTCTCTCTCCTATTATCTTTAAAATCAGCTTCTCTACCTCTTCCTGAAGGTTGATTTTATTTGGGCCTGCTGTATCGCTGAAGGCTGACTTTCCAAAACCCTTCCTTCCTATATGACTCGCAGACCAATGGGAGGCAGATTAACTGTGATTGATGTGCAGTGCACTGCCCACAGGTAATGCAGTCTGGTTCTCAAGGGGAGTTTTATATCAAGGATGCACTCCAGGTTTAACAGGTAAAATTACATAATTACCTACTGTACCGTCTGAATGGAGGTTTCATTGGTTTGACACTAGAACAGTGCTGAAACAAAGACCAGGACTGGAGGTCCCAACTTTGACCACCCCTGCTTCATCTCATCTACAGCTTGCTTTGATTGAATTTCTTCTTTTTCTTCTTCTACATTGTGACAGCATGGTCCAAACCCTGTTTTAATCATCTAAGAAGTGGTGGATGCCATTCCATTTGATCTACCGCTTGGTGTAGCATAGTTATGAAGAACAAAATGTATTTCATGTATTTTTGTATTTGGAAGCATGTAACACACCAGTGAGGTGTTTGTAACTGTTTCTGCATTTTCAAACACCACATTTAGATCATTAAGATACTGGCCCAGGAAGATTGACCATCCTTATAAAACTTTACCATAATAACCTAATAGAAAAGTATAATAAATCAAAGCATTGACAAGCATAGTTAAGCATTGAAAATAATGCTATTAATAAATATGGCAAACCATAGTAAAACTATGGTAAATCAAAGTGTAGCCATAGGAAAAGCATGGCAAATCTGCAAAAATACTGTGGTAAAATACTGTAGCAAACTTTTATAAGGGACAGTTCACATTCCAAATCTCCCTGGAAATGTAATCACATGGTAAAAGTATAGCTGCACAGCATGTTCAAAGGGCTATGCTGTCACTACAGCCTATGAATTATATGTATCTTGTGCAGTTCTCAAAATGCTAACACACAGAAAAGTATTTATAGCAGTAAGAGGAGGGGGTGCGAGGTGGTGGTGAGGTGGACTGAGTACAGTTTTAAATTATATATTTTATTTTGAATTTGGAGGATGGAATCTTCAGGGTTCAAAGCAAGCTGTTTGCACGCTCGGTCACTCCTTGGGGAAGAAAACTTTATTTCTGTATTTTTAAAGAATTTGCTCCAGTCTTTCTCAACTAGGTTTGAAAAGGAAGAAAAAAGGATAGGGTTAGGGTTAGGGATAGAGATAGGGATATAGTTAGGGTTAGGGTTAGGGATAGGGATAGGTTTAGGGTTAGGATTATGTTTAGGGTTAGGGTTAGGGTTAGGGTTAGGGTTAGGGATAGGGTTAGGGTTAGGGTTAGGGTTAGGGATAGGGTTAGGGTTAGGGATAGGGATAGGTATAGGGTTAGGGTTAGGGTTAGGGTTAGGGTAATAAGTAATTAGAGACACATTTAAAGTCCTACTGAAAACAGATAAGAAAAAATGTGGTTATCATTCCTTTACATCAGTCACTGGCCACCTTTCCAGTGTACTGTAGTTTCAGGCCATATCTCATTAAGCATTTGGTGAAATTAAAACATTTTCTAACTGCGTCAGTTCATTAAGGTGTGAAAGGTGAAGGCGTAAGCCATTAACAGGCTACTTATATTAACAAACTGGTTTGTTCAACTTCAAATTAATAATTCACCCAGCGTGGGGATGATTGAGCAGATTGTAACTATAAGTGTAATCACTGTATAAAAGAACGGTTTTTGTAATCTATACATAATCTGTAACATGTTTTTGTCATATAAATGCCTAGATGCATAAGAGCAAGGAGGGAATGAAGTTTGACCTTTCGTCTAATAAATACTGGCATCATGTTCACGCAGTGTTCACAGTGTTAATAGTTTGTTTGCAGTGCGCGCAGTAAATTACAGATCAAGTCAAACATTTCTGCCATGTGCAATCTATATTCTCAAAGTGACAGATAGTAACTGTACAAGATTTGAAAAGGTTATCATGCAAATTGTGCGTGAAGAAGAACTATCTCTATGACTTTATGCATGCAGGGCTTTTCCTCTGACAGCTGACAAATGTCCCCAACAGTCTTAAACTCTTAGCCTGAGAGTTCATTTTCTTGCATGGATACACTAGGAGGTCTGTTATAACTATGCCAGTACAAGTGATCCAAAGAACAATCGCCTCAGTTTTTTAAAGGATAAGAATGACAGCAAAATTCAGAAACAGCACCTCTAAGTGTCAGAACTCAGCTAAGTGTGCCAAGTTGATGTTGAGAATGCACACTTAAGCGAGCACTAACAGTCATGTGTTGTTTCTGAATATGGCTCTTCGTAGAGGGATTTGTTTAGTTAAATATGTATTGTTCTGAAAAAAGGGCAGGTATTTGTTAATGAAATAAAGTCCCAAATTGCCATTAGTAGAATGTTTTTCTGGGTAATGCTATGTCTCCAAGAATGATTTTTTGCTTTACATATGTGACATATATAAATAAAACTGAATGAATAAATCCAGCTGCTGGGAAAAAAAAAAAAAATCATAGGCTTTCCACAATAAAGAAAAAAGTAAGTAAAAGAGTAAAAGATAGCAGTTCAGTCATGCCTGCTTTACATACCATACTGTACATCATTGGCTTGGACTCCATGCCAGCATGTGCACGCATGTGAATATTGCAAAAACAAACAAACAAAAAAAAACATCAGAGAAAAAATGATCAAGAGTGAAGCCTGGATTTACCAATCAGCAAAGGGACTGAATATTTTCAAGACAAACGGCTGCTTATTCAAAGTTATTTCATTTGTAATTTACTTTCAGGAGTTTAGTGACTGATAAGAATGGGCTCGTTCAAGTGACCGTAATTAAAGCATTATCTGTATTTACTACAGATACCCAGCATTACTTCTGAGCAATAGACACTCTACCTCAGCTCTTCTTTCGAAACTAATCTTTTATAATAAGCCCCGCAAGTTTGCTTAAAGTGCCCTGAATAATGCACATGATCCTGCTACAAGGTAGCACTTACAGTAAGACTCAGCCGGACTCAAATACTGTAAAACTCAGTTGTGACGCAAGTAGGATACAAAGATTCAGCGGAAAGCTTCCCACGGAACATTGGCTTAATATTAGATCTAATCCTATTAATGAACCATTTCCTGTCCTGCTGACGCTTTGCAGGTTGATCTCACCACAGTCCAGGAGCAGGAAGGAAGTAGCAGCTAAATGAATGCACTGGGAGCTGAGAGGAATGGTGCCTGTGTCTTTTCCCTGCACTCAGCTGTCCATCACCTGCACTCAATACCTGGAAACACAGGTGAGTTCAGCTCCTCAGTGCATTGGGCACTGTTCTTGGTCCTGCACTCATAATGCTTAGTTGACGGTGGCATCCAGATTATCAGATGAATTGCATTGCCAAAGACGTTGCACTAGCTCAACGCTTAACCAGAGAAAAACATCACAGCATGACTTTGTTTCCATATTCCATCATTTATTCCTCAACAGCAGCACAAAGCGGATTGGCTCCTGTGCTTTATAAGAACAGTATGAGGTCATGTTGTGCTGTAAAGTGGATTAGTGCATTAAGTGGTTATGGGCGAGTGTCCCAAGGCTTAGGGGTTGGCAGCAGTTCCAGTGTGTTTTAGAGGTAAGCTGTGGGTTTAATATGCAGCTGGTGTAGGTGCCTGACGCAAAAGTGATTATTCTGGGAAATCAGGGCAGTGCAGAGGGCTCACAATTGAAATCAGGATATGATTTAATTTTCCCCTGCATTGGATCTCGGCCCGACATGCACTACAAATAATCCACATTCCTCCTCTCACATTTTTACAAATCTCATAAAATGGCTGTAAACAATGATCTGCTTATTAATTCAGTTTCAATAAAAGGGACATCTTCTCCCCAATTGAACCATGGCACATTAGCTCCTTATTCAAGCTATAATTAGTGCAGGATTACATTGTTCCTGGAGGCTGCATTCCAAATCAGCACTTGACTTTGACATCATGCCCACCGCCTACCAGACCAATCAATGTGAATGCCTCTGACCTTTGACTCATTTACATTCAATTAGAAAACACAACCCTAGCCAGAATTAACAAAGTAGTTTCGAGTCTTAAAAAGCTGATTGTCTCCAGTTAGAAACCGATTGTGCTTTCACACACACACACACACACACACACACACACACACACACACACACACACACACACACACACACACACACACACTGCATATTGTAAGGGTCAGTAAAGTGGTCAAAAATAAGCTGCCATACAGTACTGCAGTGAACTTGATCGATAAGTGCTTGATCGATAAGTTGTATTGACATGAATTGAGGTAGGGTCAGTCAGCACAGCAGACAAATTGATCTCTGAACCTGGAAAGCGAAGGTCAACATTTGGTCGTTTCCTACAGATTGTGTAAATGATGTGGATTCCTTGAGGTATGATTCAAACCCAGTTTCAGTCCCAGCATCTTTAGTAAGCACATCGGTTATACAGGCTGGGTTATTAGGAGGCTGGAGCAATCAATTTCCTGCCATGCTTGTTGCAACGTCAGAATATACACCAAATTAAGAGGGCAACAACTCAGCAAACCACTGCAGGCTTATTTGTAAGTGGCCGCCTTGGACTTGTTTACCGGTATATGTATAAATTTGCTGCATTTTAACCAACACTAGACAGTCCAGGGAAGCAGCAGCTGCAGTAGCAGCCTCTGGAGGTCAAGGCTAAAGAATAATCCCAGGGGTGCTTAGTTGACACTTGAGGCATGATTAGTTTGCAGATTGTTTATGAAGGGTTTAATCTTCCTTAGGCATTCTGACACAGGGTTGTGGGGAGGGGGTGCTGCCCATGCATCCTGTCAGCTGGCCGGTCATCATCATCATCAATATCATCATCATCATCATCATCATCATCATCATCATCATCATCATCATCATCATCATTATCTTCATTACGTGTATTTGGTGGATGGGAGCTGACACCTTTCACACTTCCAGTACTGAAGCAGACGTTATACTAAGCCCTTGAAAATAAGCCATTCTCTCAGTAGGGTACATTTTACATCTTCAGTAATCTAACTACTCTACTAATAACTTCAGCAAGCCCCCCTCCATTACTCATTCAAAAGAAAACAGTGACTCATTACAAAAAACAAGATCTCTCACAAATCACTTATTATCCCTTAAATGAAACTTTGGGATTATATCTGAAAATTGAAATAACAAATAAAAAATAGCTTACAAAACAAACAAAAAACCCTTTAATACTGTATTAGAGCCCAGCAATTTTAAGTTCAATGGTTAGACAGCTACATCACAACATGATTATGAAATCCTTGCTTAGATTTGTGTAGCTACTGTGCTGTGGTTTGGTAATCATATCCACACAGAAGCAGGTGGCTAATTGAAGCTTTTCAATAGTTACAGTAAACGGCGTGTGTGAAAGAAGCGCTGACACGCCAAATATATCTGGCTTACTCAAGCCCTGATTTTAATAAAACAAGAAGAAGAATATTTAAAACATGATGAATGAAACTGTGTATAAATACCGCACCTTAAAAGTCTCTTCATTTAAACGATAGCCTCTTAAAGATGTATTGTATAATTTTTTTCTTTAAATAGCATTTACATTCCAAGGGCTTGTCATGCCTCGTTAGAGATTGCACAAACTCTACAAGACTATGGCGTTATACAGCATGACGGGTAGTGTAAAGAAACATTTACAAAGGCTTCACACTGTACATAAGTACCATGTATGCTTTGTGGTGTTAAACAGGGACCTTGGCATATTCTAAGGGTCCTGGTTCAAAATCTTTGGATGGTGCAATTGTGCTTTCTTTTCATGTGGCCCCTGATCTGCTTGTTCAGGTACCCTTGTAATGTGATATTCCTTGAGATGGGAAATACATGACCCTGTTACACAACACAGCACAACAAAATTATACACATGCCTTACTATATAACAATACAGCTTCCAGGCAACATATCATTTACAGTGCAATTAAAGTCATGCTGAAGAAGTTAGCTGAAGAATATTCTATTCCTCGCAGGTCCAGACTGGGACAGACAGCCTCACATTACAGTGCATGAAATGAATACCACTGTAATCCGCCCCACAAGCTCCAATCCAGAACCTGCCCTCACTTCACTACTGTCAATCCTGCGGAAATGACATCTTGTTGATGAAGTAATATAGTTGTGTTATAGTGTGAATGCAATATTTCAGATTTATGATGAATGGATTAGGATATGGTATGGATGCATTTGAATTCAGATACAGCCTGTTTCTATATAAATACTAGAATGAACTAGAATGGAACAACCAGTGTTAGGTGCAGCTAAAACGCTATGTGTATGCTAAACAAGTTTGATTATTATTATGCCAAAAAGATCCTCCTTTTGCCTGCTTATATTTACTGGTATCAATTCCCTTTAGAAAACGTATTTCCAGTAACCACCGACTGCCACACAAACATACTAAGCTTGTATTAAAATCTGACCCACTTGCTTCCATGGCCCTTTTCACAAATTCTGTATTATCAAATATCACCTAGCCTGCGGATCTGCAAGGTCTAGGAAGTAACATACATAGCAGACAAACCACTAACGCCATCACGGACTCAATAAAAAAACACATTAACCCAGCTCTGTATGCTGCTAATGGAATCAGCACATTTCAGAGATAAGCAGTGTCTGGAACGGGTAGTAGACCAGCAAAATTCAATTCATATTGAACCGCATTCTGTAATCCTTTTATGCCGTTGCTGTGCTGTGCCTATCTCAATCAGTCTATACAGTGATTTGAAATACCTGTGTCTAAAAAGTGTTTTCCCTTGTCTTCGAACACCTGCATTTACTAGTTTGTCATTACACTGTAATTACATGAATGGTTACATAGTAATTACTTTGTAAACATGGTACAGTGCAAACAACTGCAAACATTTGTAATGTTGTAATTAAACATGCTGCTGCAGTGTAACTACATAACATGAGTAAATAATGGGTTACTATGTAACAGAGTGGGCTGTTAAAAGTAGTACTTCTGAGTTGAGACCTGGTGATACAGGAGCAGACAGTAAGGTGAACAAGAGGCTAAAAGGGGATAACTTGATTACAGCTCAGTGATGAGGTTCTATCAGCTCAGGGATTGAGGTTTTAATAGTTCAGAGATTGAGGTTCTAATAGTTCAGATTGAGGTTGTAACAGCTCGGGATGAGGTTCAAACAGTTCAGGGATTGAGGTTCTAACAGCTCAGGGATGAGGTTCTAACAGTTCAGGGATTGAGGTTCTAAAAGTTTGGGGATTGATGTTCTAGCAGCTCAGGGATTGAGGTTCTAACAGCTCAGAGATGAGGTTCAAACAATTCAGGGATTGAGGTTCTAACAGCTCAGGGATAAGGTTCTAACAGTTTAGGGATTGAGGTTCTAACAGTTCAGGGATTGAGGTTCTAAAAGTTCATGGATTGAAGTTCTAACAGCTCAGGGATGAGGTTCAAACAATTCAGGGATTGAGGTTCTAACAGCTCAGGGATGAGGCTCTAACAGTTCAGGGATTGAGGTTCTAAAAGTTCAGGGATGAGGTTCTAACAGTTCAGGGATTGAGGTTCTAATAGCTCAGGGATGAGGTTCTAACAGCTCACGGTTTGAGGTTCTAATTGTCCCCCCTGTTGCATTGCGCAGTGTTAGAAAGATCAGGCCTTGCTGCTTTGCGGTGCTGTTCTTCTCTTGCTGCTAGATGTTATTAACCGTGACAGTTATGTGAATTGTACTGACAATCATTTCACTTAAGTGGATTTTCCTGCTTCATTCCCTTTCTGGAGACATTTGGACATAATAGTGGTATTAGTAATTAGTTACACATACCGGTAATAATTAATGTAGCATTTCCTATATGGAATTCTAATGATGTAATTGTCCACAATTACAATATGTATGTAAATGGAGGGACAAGGGAGAGGGTGAGCGGAGGGGGAGGATGGGAGAAGGTAGAGGGTGGGACGAGGGGGAGGGTGTGCAGAGGGGGAGGATGGAAGAAGGGAGAGGGTGGGACGAGGGGGAGGGTGTGCAGAGGGGAGGATGGGAGAAGGGAGAGGGTGGGACGAGGGAGAGGGTGTGCAGAGCGGAGGATGGGAGAAGGGAGAGGGTGGGACGAGGGAGAGGGTGTGCAGAGCGGAGGATGGGAGAAGGGAGAGGGTGGGACGAGGGAGAGGGTGTGCAGAGCGGAGGATGGGAGAAGGGAGAGGGTGGGACGAGGGAGAGGGTGTGCAGAGCGGAGGATGGGAGAAGGGAGAGGGTGGGACGAGGGAGAGGGTGTGTAGAGGGAGGATGGGAGAAGGGAGAGGGTGGGAAGAGGGAGAGGGTGTGCAGAGGGGGAGGATGGGAGAAGGGAGAGGGTGGGACGAGGGAGAGGGTGTGCAGAGGGAGGATGGGAGAAGGGAGAGGGTGGGACGAGGGAGAGGGTGTGCAGAGGGGAGGATGGGAGAAGGGAGAGGGTGGGACGAGGGAGAGGGTGTGTAGAGGGGGAGGATGGGAGAGGGTGGGAAGAGGGAGAGGGTGTGCGGAGGGGGAGGATGGGAGAAGGGGGAGGGTGGGTCGATCAACAGAACCACGATCTGGAATGACTATTAGGGGTGTAGATATGTTTAAAAACCTCACAAACACAGGATGGAGCATTGTTCAGGAAAAACCATACCAGTTTACAAATAAAAACCTGAATCAGACATTGATTTTAGTTGTCTGCAATCCTCCTCCCTTATTTACTACTGCAACAGCAACAGGCCTCTCTTCCAACAATTACAGTTGCAGATTCATATTGTTGCTTGTTTGGAAAAAAATGCCAGTACTTGTCGTTCCAGATTTTTCAAAAAGTGCCATCAGAAAGTATCATTATCAAGCTATCATTGTGCCATATTAATGCATAGATGTCCGGTTCTGGGAGAAAACACATTTATCACTTGCTGTGGTTCGCATTGCTGCTCAACTTTGGCTCATGAGAGATTTCAATACTAGTTCAAATTACAAGCTGTTGCTTGCTGGCCAACTGAAAACAAGCAGGACCAGCAATTTCTCTTGTGTGTATTTTCAACACCAAGCTGCCAAGAATGTGAAAAGTGAGGCATTTACTTTATCATATTCCAACAGGGTAGGTCTGTGTTTATTCAAGGTCCCATTAGACACATTGTAGTTTGTAATATATCTATATATATATATTATTATATATATATATATATATATATATATATATATATATATATATATATATATATATATTTATATTATATATATATTTATATAATATCGTGTTAGTGTAAAATGATATCATATAATATATCATACTACCATAAATAATTTATGTATGGCAGATGTAAAAACATGTTTCACAAACCATTGTTTGTCAAGGGAAAGTTTGTTTGAAAAAAAACAGTGGAGGTACTTTTGATGCTATGATAACTACACTCCATTTCTATTTGAATCTATGAATGTGTTTCTGATGTCATTTACTATATAGTTACTGAAGTAATGATCTGCTGTTCCTTTCTATTTAAACCTTCAGGCATCATGGTATTGAATCTATTCATCCATTTATTTTCCTTTATTCTTCTATATTGTACATTAATTTTATTTCTTATAAAACTACAAATTGTAGATCATTCACAACGCAGTTTACCTGTGCCAGAGTTTGGATCGATACCTACAGCATATAAACAAGGTTGTGACATTTATTAAGAAGCAGCCATTGCCTTTTTAAGCTTGACTCCCCCCTGGAATAGTTCCACACACTATTGCAAGAGTCAGACCCAAACCCCAACTGACAAATAAACAAATACAGCCTCCAGAGATAACCAAAGCAACTCTGAGTCATTGACCTTCAACGTGTCTCAAAGGGAGATCACACCAACCAATATCAAACAGAACACTGTAAATATCAAATGAAATGCTTTCCTGGCAAGTTTTAAAAATGCTGTGTAATATTAAAATTACCCAATTTAAAAGACATGAATAGTTTGCCTTCTTCTATTAACCCTCCCACCTGATTAACAAATCTACAGAAAATGACATCCACTGTAATTAAAGATAGATGGCTAGATATAGCCGCTTAGCTCCAGTTGTTGTCTGGCACTGATATCATTTGCATTTAAATTAGGTCGAAATCAAACAGGGTTTCCAAGGATTGTACAGGTCTCAGCTACCTTCCCTCCCATTCATTCAACGTGCCAGTAAATAATACTGAAGCCTTGTGTTTCATCATGTCTGAAATCTTCATGAAGGAGGCACTGGAGCTTTTGAGGGGCTTACCTGAGAGGCGAAGGACCAGGGTTCAGGGTTGAACACAATCTCTTTTTATGTTTCTACACTGTTATTCATCGGTTTGCAGCTTCTGAGATGGCATGCACATGGTATTTGTCACACAATCCCCATTTCATTAGTTTTACACAAGCCCACATGCACAGCAATGCTTCTGTGTGGCAGTTAACATCATGAATAGACGGTGATATTTGAAACTGCATACTAGAAGGCATGACCATGATCAGATCACCTGCAAGAATTTGAACTGAACTTGATGTAGACAGCATTCAGGCACTAATAGCAGTGATCTTTGTTTTCTGTAAGCAATACACCTATATATTAACACAATTCATGTACTCCTTGTAAAAGGCACTGAATTGATAGCACTTGAGACATAGGTGATCTGATGTATTAATGTAGAGACATCTGTATCAAGGTGTAGAGTGAAGCTAGTAAAGAAACATCCATAACCTTCTACTGCTGCAGGAAGCCTTTGCAGCGCGCCTAATTAAAAGGAAGAGCAGCCATACAAGAACTCTACCATCTATTATACAGCACCATAATCATTTCATATCACTTTGGTTAGTGGGTCTGTTTTATATAGACAGATATAGAAGAATGAAGTAAACGCTGTCAAATGATGAAACTATGAGTAGAACAGTGTACTTATCCATTCAATCATTTATTCACTGTTAATGTAAATCAAACAAATGACAGGATATGCAGGATAACGAGAGCAATTTTCAATGGTTCAGCCAGGAAATAAAGAATGGCTGTTTTCACTGCAGTGTACACAACTTTATTTATAGGATCATCAAGCTGAGCTGTTCTGGTCTTTAAACAACACAAAACAGCAAGATAAACAACAACAAACGAGAGCTCTGCTTAGTCACGACATCAAGTGACAGGAGCGCGTGTTGTGGGCTTTGTAGACATGTGTTCCTGATGCGACTGAGTGTTTCTCCTGGTCTGGCTGTGTAATACTTTGCATGGTTTTGTTCTCTGTTTTGTTGTATCTCTTCTCTGTGTAAAAAAGGTGTGTGTGATGTATTCCTTCTTCTTGTTCTTTTTTTGAATATGGATAGGGGTCTTTAATTAACTTTTTTTTTATTTGGAGGTGGGTTCAGAATTTAGAAGCTAAATTTCAGTGAAGGATTTGTTAAAGTTACTTCAGGGTTACTGAATGAAACTACACCTTTGAATGGTTTGTTTGCTATAACATGCAATAAGAACGCTATAACAATTCTTATTACATGACTAATTTATACATATATTGTATAATAACCATTTATAACAGATCCCAACACTAATGAGTTACCAAGAATGACTAAATTTTTTTCTCAGAAAATACCATTTTATATATATATATATATATATATATATATATATATATATATATATATATATATATATATATATATATCATACATTACAAACAGCTTGGGAACATCAGTATTTAAAAAGAGACAACATACAAATTGTATGGATTGATGGGGCAGTGTCTGGAGTGAGCCGGAACATGTAGTTGAGCTGGAACTAAGTCACATGACTCGCATCTCCCTCACAACTGTCTGATTCAGTCAGTAGTCCTCTTGATGCAAAGAAAAGAGCATTAGGAACAACTTCTGTAATTAACTACTTCTTTAAAAAGGTTAAATGAAATGCTGACGAAGACGACAGCAGCACTGCATCGACTACGACTGTGGACACAAACACTAATAAAGCATGAGAAAGATACTTGAGATAAATGCATTACCTATTGTATGTGTTACAAGAAGTTCAGTATGCAAATAAAATGTGAATTTGTATATTACTTCTTGTTTAAATCGATACTGTAGGGGTGTTCTGGTACCTTCAGATTTCGCACCGCATGACTGGGTGTGAGTGCACTACATTAAAGATGAGAGAAGCTCTGTCTGGATCAGAACAATCCTAACCCAAAACCGTTCTTTGCCTTGGTGCACATTGTGAACCATGGTTTCGCAATGACTGTTTGGAAAGATAAGCTTCCTGGGAGAAAGGCAACAAAACAAAACAAAAACAAACAGAACTAGCCAGTGACAAAGAAATTTACAGTAAACATGAACAGTTCATCGTAACAGGAAATTGGGGGTTTATACACACTTAAACAAATAATCCCGCTGATGTGTACAACATGTTGAACGAAGAGGAGGAAAAAGCTAGAAGAAATTTACTGCACCACAGAAGACGTGCCAAAAAGAGGTCTATTCTTTGACCAACATGTCAATGAGACATCTAAATGTGATCAGGCTGGTGGTGCTTGCTTGTTACAAAAATGAAATGTAATAAACTCAATAACACTCCTGTCATGAGATGCACAGTATATATCCATTATATTTTATTGTACTATGGTAAAAACAAATCAAACTCTGATCTGCATTGGAACAGATTTATTAGAACCAAAATAATTTCTATGAGATGGCTAATGAAAAAAAAAAAAACTGTACTAAGTAAGTATCTGGAAGGAACACAGTGTTCAGTACTGAGAATGAGGATGTTAGGTATAATTGGGCTGATGTATTATTGCCTAATATGCAATGTCAGACCTTTATCAAGCGTCTTTCTCAGTTCTAACACACCCAGAGCTTTAATGAGGATCACAAATAGCACCGAATACTAAATGTAATCCTTACTGATGAGGGGTTTTCATTGACATTGTTCATTGCAAGGCTTTTTGGAACACCCCACCACACACACACCCACACACCTTTGGGTCATAGTGGGAAACTGCATTCTGATTGGTTGAGATTGTATACAGTGCAGTATATGGTTTGGATTGAGAGATGGCTAAGGTCAATTTGAATTATAATTCCTCAGAGTTCTATGGTAGAATTATTGAGGATAGGAAATGTGATTGTTGTATTGTGATATTGATAAGCTAAAGTGTGACCACGTTACTTTGTATTTACTAAAGCAGGTATAATCTGAATGATGACATGGCATCTCAGAAGCACACCTACAAACTTTGCCGCTGTGTGCATTGCAATGGATTTCCGTCAAGGCTGAGCTCCTTGATCATCTGCTGTGGAGGCGATAGACGTCTGCGATGCACTGAGCCACCAACACACAGTGACACACACGCTGAAACACACACACACACCAACACACACACTGACACACACGCTGAAACAAACACATCGACACACACTGACGCACACACTGAAACATACACACGCACACCGACACACACTGTCGCACATGCTGAAACACACACACCAATACACATGCTGAAACCCACTGAAACCCACCAGCAGACACAAACACATCGACACACACGCTGAAACACACTGAAACCAACCAGCACACACACACATATACACACGCTGAAATACACTGACATACCGACACACACATTGAAACCTACCAGCACACACACACAATAATAACCGCAGTGACTCATCACAGCATGTCAAGAAGTAGACTCCCCCATTCATTTCCATCGTGGCCACAATCTTGAACTTTTAACAGTAGAAATGAAAAATGCACTGCTCGAAGACGTGTCTGTGGAAACAGGGGTCACTGAAGGTTGAAAGTAGTATGTATTTACTAGAGGAGATACTCAGTGGGTTGTATTTATTGTTTAGAACGTACTGTAGTAAATATTTTTCCAGTTAAAGAGTTCTTATTTGCCTGGATATTTTTGTTTTGCTCTATCAAGCCAAGTCTGACATTTTAAATGGGTTTGATGTTGTACTTGTGTTTGAATAGGATAAATATTGAAAATATGAACTATTTGGAACTTTTAGAAATCGAAATGGTGTACATTAATAATGTTTTGTGTGAGCTAGGAAGGAATTCATTTGTGCAGGTCTGCATGCTTTAATGAGCTATTTTGTGCTTTTTGTTATTTAGATATGTATTCATTGGTTTTATTTTGAAATGGCTTAATAAAGAGTTGTTAAAATTTCTCTCTCTTGTCACTGCTCCATCTTCTTTCGCACCAGTTGTGTTTTCATCCAGTTCAAGTCCATCTTGTATCCTTATCCTGATTTATTTTACTGCTTCAGCTAGCACCCCCCACCACCATACTACAGTATGCTTTGACAGGCGTTGTCTTCAAATAATTGAAAATCTGGTTCCCCCAGGTCACTATCTCCACTTCTCCCTGCCTAGGCCTCTCAGCTCCACTGTCTTTTACAAAACTTTTGAAAGGAATAAAAATAGCAATGGTCTTGAATAGCAGCTGTGCATTTGGGTATTACTAAAGGACTGACTGTAACTTAGCAGGACTGCTGAAAGACAGCTTGTTCTCAGTGGTAGAGGTTAGTTCTGTGTGTAGGCTGTCAGGTGGGGTGATGGTGATTGTGAAATCTAAACAGTTTTAACAAATGAATCCCAGGAAGCTCAGATTATGTGATATATTTGTTCAGGACATTTAGGGGGGAGAATAAACTTAGGTGTATTGGTAATAAATAAAGACTTTATTTAAGCTTGCCCCAGCTAGTCTAAAATGAGTTGTACATGTAAAACCTTCCCTATCAGGCCTCTCTAAAGTAAAGGGGGTCACCTTTAACTGGGAGCTATCTGTTTAATAACAGGGGGGTCTCATCATCTGTACCAAACCTGTTTCCAATTGCAATGAGGATTCTACTTGTGACAATGTTGGGGGGTCTTTCTCCTAAGACCACAGCAAGATGTGCATGGTGCTGTCCGTTAGACGTCTTTCTGCCCCACACCATTATGTAATGCCACCATTGAACAGGGGGGTCTCATCATCTGTACCAAACCTGTTTCCAATTGCAATCAGGATTCTACTTGTGACAATGTTGGGGGGTCTTTCTCCTAAGACCACAGCAAGATGTGCATGGTGCTGTCCGTTAGACGTCTTTCTGCCCCACACCATTATGTAATGCCACCATTGAACAAATGATATAGTCTCTGTATCATAACACAAAAGGTAAGTTAGAAGGACTGACTTTCATTGTCTGATAGATCTGTTCTCAAACATTTCTGGGAACCTGTGATCTCTCATTACACTTCCCTGGTCAAGTTCAAAGTGAAAGCTGGAAAAGTGCTGGGGGCTGCTATGAAATTTTCCAGGACTGCATTCTTCATTATTAACTGAGAAATTCTAGTAGCACCTTACCAATTCTAAATAACTGAGGCTGTCCTTTGTTTAGAATCTGGCGGCCACACTTCAGTGCATTACTCTGCAAGCATGCTATTAAATGTTATTACTATTGCATTTTAAAGTAATTGTAAGATTTTTAAATACCTTAGTTACATGATATTCTTCTCAAATGTTGCACACATGCTTAAGCCTGTTTTTGTAAATTGGTAAAAACGTTTTAACATCCTTTATAACTAGATTAATTATTCATTGTTCCTATAACAGATCCTGAACTACAGGGCAATTTTTCCATGAAAATACGGTAGCACACATTGTAATGAATTGGCATCTCAGACTATTGAATTGAGTGGAAAAACAAGGGCTGGAATGCATACATCTTACCATTCAACTAAACCTGAACATCATACCATTCAACTAAACATGAACATCATACCATTCAACTAAACATGAACATCTTACCATTCAACTAAACCTGAACATCATACCATTCAACTAAAGATGAACATCTTACCATTCAACTAAACCTGAACATCATACCATTCAACTAAAGATGAACATCTTACCATTCAACTAAACGGGAACATCTTACCATTCAATTAAACAAACATCTTACTATTCAACTAAACATGAACATCTTACCATTCAATTAAACATAAACATCGTACTATTCAGCTTAAGAGCAAGCTTTGTGGTCGAGATCTAAGTATGTGTCTGTCACAGAGATGGTCGAAGTGGGTGGCGTCAGAACCAGGAAATGAATACACAAAACAGGACGGATGAAATGAAATGATGATGGCGCTTGCTTGCGCCAGTTTATTGCAAAATAAAAGGGTTTAACAAACAAACAGAAACAGGACACGGCACTTTACGCCAGAATAAATAGACAAACAAAAATGGACTATACTTAACAAAACACGATGCACGGACAGACACACTAACAAACACGGTTAGCAGGTAAATACAAGTATCGTGCTGGTCCCACCAGCACGCAATAGCAATTAATATTTTAACTCTCCTCTCTCTCTCTCCCGTTCTCCACTTCTCCACTCACCGAACATCCAACCGCGAGTATGTGAAAACGTGCATCTACATATACTGTTGTGCTGGGATTCAATTACTAATTAACTATTCACGTGAATCCCAGCACGTGAATTAATTATGTGCAACCTCGTGCTCACATTTTAACTACTTTAAATGTACGTGAAGTGATGTACAATTCTGTGCCTAAATACAAATATACATTTTAAACACTCGTGTTACAGACCCGTTTATATCCCGTGTATCAATGACTATACACCAACATTTAACAAACCACACGCAACATAACAGATAATATACACATGGGCGGGCACTTTGTCACAGTGTCTTATGCTGATGTCAGTGTTACAATCGGGGCTTGTATCTCTTGGTGACCATGAATCACTCATTGTGTTGCCCATTTGGATTCTTCATTGAAGCTTTGTGCAATCGGACTGTGATTGAGTCAATGTTCTTTGAAGACCTCTGACTCAAAGCTCGCTACTTTCTGAAGCTGTGGGTCTACTGGTGAATCAGGGGGCTGTTGCATGACATGACCTGTTTAGGTGTCTGGGGTTATCCGCCTTATCCATGCAGCTTGAAGGCAGCAGTCACTATGATCCTTGTAGCCTTGTTCTCGTATCTTATACATAGGGTTCCGCGTTTTCGGTTTTGATCTTTTAAAAAACATTCCGGGAATTTTTCAGAGTTTATTTTAAATATATTGAAATAGGAATAAAATCGGTAGAAAATAGTTTTTAATTGAAAAACACTGGTAAAAATCAGGGGAAAATCTCAGAAAAAAAAAACACTTTACATGTGGAATATGATGAGAAGCAGTTCTGGTTTCTGATTAGGTTTAATGTCCCTGGCATGTATGATGAAGCAGGCTCTGTGCAAGTCTAAGGCACATTTTTCAAACTTAGCTGGTACTTTGCGAATGTTTGGGCAAACGCTGTGCTCACGGAAACAGTATCTACATATGGTATGAACATGACATCAGCACAAAATAAGCCAGGTTTATTCACCTTCAAATTATAAAAGAACATTGACAACTAAAGCATCACATTTTCTGTTTCATTTGTTTTATTTTGAATATTCATAAAGTGATTTGTGTTTTCTCTCCATTCCTCATCCACTAAAAATATAATATTTTCGTGCCAGTATTTCAATTTAGTTTTTGATCAAGCTAGTAGTTGATTGGCCAATATAATCAGGTGATATTAATGTGTTTGTGAAGTGACAGCGAACCACGTTTGAATGTCATTTGATCCTCTGACATCTAAACATCTGTTGTACCACCTAGGATGAAGAGTAGAGCTGTTTATTACAATGTTGGAGTCAAAATGAAACAGCATTTTAATCAAAATATTGTACATTTCCTAGAAAATAGTACCGGGAAAATATTGAATAATAGACAAAATCAGATATAAATCAGTAAAAACCGATGTCCAGTAAAAAAAAAAAAAAAAACCTGTAATTTTTCAGTAAAATTCGGAATAAAGCAGAACACTACATATACACAACTGCTTACTAGGAATGGGAGCTGCTATTGTAATGTAGTTCTGGGTATTTTTCACTTTGCAAGCAATTATGGCCAATGTTGTATAACAGCACACCAGGGACATTGCAATGTACCATTAACGGATCCTTACTAGGTTTCCAAGAAAGATTATTATTATTATTATTATTATTATTATTATTATTATTATTATTATTATTATTATTATTATTATAATTATTTTTTTTTTTTTTTTACTTTTGCTTTCACAATATTTTGGCTTGCAGTGTGGTTTAAGAGGGGATCACCAAAAGAGGAAGAGGCCCTGGAGAATGTGGTAATGCTGATAAGATGAAGCAAGCTTGCCTTGTGCCACAGTTACAACAGCAGCCTCTGTCTTTTCTTTCTTTCCACGGCTGTCCAGGAGTGGGTGAAAGTAGGACGTGAGGCTACTGGGCTTGCAAATAGCAGGAACTAGGAAGCCCCTCAAAGATATTAGATTCAACACAGACTTTAAAGAGTAATGCAAATTTTGTATTGCTGCTTTTGTAACATGGTCCAATCAGAGCAACGTGTAGTAAAACATAGCCAGATTCCCTGGGACGGATGCCATCAACGTGTAGTAAAACATAACCAGATTCCAGATTGTTTAAGCTGGTCCAAGAAAAAAAAATTGCCACATTAAAAATCCCTTTACCATAAAGTTCTAAAGCCAACAGTGCCCCTCGATCATATTGAGTTTTTTTATTCATTCTCCTGTAGTTCACCCTGTTTGATATCCCTTACTTCAGTAGACAAACTGGTTTAATCATGCAAGTGATTGAGCAATTTTGCAAAGAAGAATGGGCAAAAATTGCAGTGTCCAGGTGTGCAAAGCTGGTTGAGACTTATCCAAATAGACTCATGGCTATAATTGCTGCCAAAGGTGCCTCTATCAAAAATTGACTCAAGGTGGTGAATACTTTTGCAATCAATTATTTTCTGTTTTGTATTTGTAATTAATTTAGAACAATTTGTAGATTTTATTTTCCCTGAAAAAAAACCACAACTAGTCCCTACCCTTTTTGATATACTTTGACATTATGGACTTTTTTGTGTTGATCAGTGGCAAAAACTAATTAAATCCATTTTGATGCCATGATGTAACACAATAAAATGTTGAAAAGTCCAATGGGGGTGAATTCTTTTGAGAGCCACTGTGTGTGTGTGTGTCTATATATATATATATATATATATATATATATATATATATATATATATATATATATATATATATATATATATATATATATATATATATATCAAGGTTTAAATAGAAAGAAATAGTATATTTTTACATCATTAACTATGTATTACATTATATCACAAAACAACAGATTTAGTAAATGAATGTAGTTACCATGGCATCCAAAGCCTATCAGTACCTCCACTTTCCCTTGCCAAAGGCATGTTAAACATACCAAAATGTTGGGAAGTTGGCTCTTTTGAGCAAAAACTACTTTTATCCCTTGATAGCATGTGAATATTTATAGGCAATTCATAAATACTGTTTACACTAAGATAACGTAGTTAGTTGAGACCAACATTACAAAATTAGACTTTTTCCAAGTTACCTAAAATAAACAGCATTTAAACTTTTCTTTTAACTTTTTTTGGTATTGTGAGACATATTTCTAAATGGTTGATTTCTGGTTTTGTAATATTCCACTTGTTTTTCTCTTTTCAGAGAAAATGCTGCAAATAATGCTGGAATTTCACCTTTTGTTTATAATTTGCTCTATTAATATTAACAATGGTGCAAAAAACACTTGGCAGTAAATTACTTTGTGAATTTCCCTCTGAGCCAGTACCACACCATAATCTTTAGGTGAATTCCCAGTCTCATAGTTAATAAAACGTAACCACATATGGAGAGAGGGAGGTTCTTTTCTTTAGACACTATCACATAGAACAAGGGGAACTACTAACTATTATTGTTAAACCACGGCCTGATATTCTTTTACTCGGTTCCATGGAAATTCAATTTAATCTGGCGATACAAATTAAGTCGCTGTTATGGAAATAATCTTATAAGCTCCCCTCTGAGTCACTGGAACGGACAGAAACTTTTTATTAAAAGATGTTTTGAGATCTGGGCTCACAGGCCCAAACTCAGAAGCACCTGAATGACGTCAAGCATTGTAAAAAGTTAATGTGGAAGGTGAAAGAAAGAAAGAAAGAAAGAAAGAAAGAAAGAAAGAAAGAAAGAAAGAAAGAAAGAAAGAAAATAGCATTCGATAAGGTTTTATTTGAAAAGACACACTTTACTGTACATGATTACAGGACATTAATGTGGAGAGGATGGTACCTGTCATCACTCTGCTCAGAGAGTGGGACAGGCACACTCCAACTCACTCATTGCTCCTCCATCTGTTGATGTTCAGACTGCTCCCTCTCAGCTCTGGCCCAGCAGCATCCTGAAAACACAAGCCTCTCAGAAAACGAAACTCACGTGTTTTTATAATACTGTAAATGTTTTACAAGAACTGCACCACAGATTTCCCCACAGACTCATATTTAACAACTTTGTGAAATGTTTGAAAACTTTCAGGTCCTTTATTATGAGTGGCATCAGATCGTTTGTTTTGAACAGAAGATTCAGTCTGGGTTTCCCAAGTATTTTGTGTAGGTTCTTGAACTAACGGACAAATTTAAAAACATTTTGACTAAATTGCCTGGAATGCAAAATATTATTTGCATAGCACCGATATTTCAGGCCTTGAAGGCATTAAATGATTCCTCTTTACACTATCACTTAGGAACATTCAAACTGATCTCTTTTCATTCTTATCCTGCATGAGTATTATTATCTTGGAAATGCCTGTGTATGAATAGGTGCTGTTTAAAAGGCACAGAACTGAATTGTCATGAAGTATTGAACTCCTTCTAACAGTGTGTTAAACTGGGGTCAGTAAAAAAATTCCATGCTGATTTATTTACCAGTTACAGGAGGACACCCCCTCAGAACTGCACTGCCAGTAGAAGCCCTTATTCTACAATATATAGGTAGCACAGCTCTGGAAAGTGTGACTGTATTGTGAAACACCTGCATAGCAGGACTGAATCTAGCCCCCAGTATTTTGAATAGGCTCACTGCTAAAAATGCATCTTCCTGTTTAAAGTGAGTTTCAAGATTATGACGCTTTAGAGCAGGGCTCCCTAACCGTGGCAATGGGGGCCCCCTGTGTCTTCTGGTTTTCATTCCAACTGAACTCTCAACTACTTAACTAGAACTTTATTGAACTAAACATTTGTTTAATTTGAGCTTTTTAATTGTCCTCAGCTCTTAAACAGTTGTAGAGTTCAAGTTACTTATAAAATGTTAAATCTGCAATTCTTTAAGAGCTGAAAACAAGTAAAACAATGTCTAATTAAGAAAATTATTATTTCAATGAAGGTTCGAGTTAAGTAATTGAGAGCTGAGTTGGAATAAAAACAAGAATACACAAGGTGGTTCCCAGGGCCGCGGTTGGGAAGCCCTGCTTTAGAGCAATGTTCCTCACTTGTGGATCATTCAATCCATTCAAATCCAGGATTTTGTTCTATCCTGGTCATTTATTACCTAACTAAACACCTTGTTCACAATTAGATCTGGTTGGCACAAAGTTCTGGACAGTTCAACTCAATAATTAAGGATTAGGTTGGAGAAGGATCGTGGACTGGAACAGATTGAAAGAGGCCCAAGTAAAAAAACACTACTTTAGAAGGTTAATGATTGCTCTCCTTGAAACCTGAATGGCTGAGACCACGAGGTTTACAATGTAAGCTTAAACTTGTGTGACCCTTTGTAGCAATTTGCCCCAGAGCTGAAACTCTCTGAATGTTAAATAATGATAGTCAAGAGAGGCAGCATACATTCAGAGTTTAACATAGGTCCAATACATGCATATCTGAACATGACAGTGACATGAAGTCGTATATAAAAGTGATTCTCAGAACTGATACAGGAACACAAAAGAGCTATTGCTGGGTGCAAGGATTTGTGTCAGTGGCAGTTCTATTCTCATCCAGGGCAATTTGTTTCCGTTGTCAGATCTATGCATATTGTAGGGTTCAGGGTTAAGGTCTCCACATACCAGGCTCAATGCGATTTTTTAATTGGCAACAAGACCCTTTTGCAGACACACCAAGCGACACAGGAGATGCGACAGAAACTGCCAGATCTATACAAGTTATTGGCAAAACTATGATCAAGACCGGTACATATTTGTCAATATGATGTGGAAATTATGAGTGTCTTCTCTGAAGGTATTTCAACATATATGGTAATAAATCATACACACCAGGCTTATCCAGTCCTTCGAAATGGACTCCCATATCTTATCTTTCAAATCTGTGTCTTTATAATTGTGATGCCCTTTGTCATAAAGCGCTGGGTATTTTTTCAATGATAAGTATTCTTGTTTCCTCCATCATTTTGGCTACTGCTTCACCCTGCTGGACCACATTCATTGAAGCTGTTCTCTGATTGCTCACTGTCATAGTTGATGCACCTATAGTGTGAGAGATACTTATCAAAACTATAGGTTCTATTCATTTTGACGCATTGCTGCACAGTTTAACTTGCCGCATGAAGTCTGATGGGTAGCAGCCTTTACATGGCAACAAATAAGAATGACAGCCATGCATGGATTACACAGCAACTTAAAAGCAACAAAATAACCTTGCCAAAGTTCAACAGCATTTATTGCCCACTTTTATTACAACAATCAATTCAACTTTAAGAGTATTGTTGATTGTTCACATCAATTCTTGGCCTGCTAACATGCTCAGGATGTGTGCTCATTTGTCTGGAAGTTTTACTGAAAAGCTCTGTAGACCAGGAAAATAACATGGATCAAAAAAGCGGCATTGTCACTTTGCCTGATTCGACACCAAAGCGAACAGCAAAGCCCAAAATATTAGTCTGCTCAACTTAGTTTCACATAATCTTTCTGAAGTGATGGAGGAGACATGTCGTTACATGCTGTTTGTTTGTAAATTGGAGAAACCATTCCAGTCAGTTCACTAAACAGAAAGCACGATGATCAGCGCTCGTTTTTACAGCATGACCTTTACACTGGAAAAACAGCTCAAAACTAGATACTATATTTAACCAACCTGAGACTGCAATAGTTTAAATAAGTAGGTCATTTGTTTTAAAGAGTGGGCGTGAACTTCATACATCTGCTAAACCCCGAAACGTGTCATGTGTGTGCTAGATTAATCAGTTTCACTCATAAAATAAAAAGACCAGCTTCTTGAGTTTGCAGGCTCCAGAAGACTATAATTCCGTAAGCAGATTGGAAATGAAATAGGCAGAATGGAAAGGACCTGAGATTCTCAATAAATGAGGAAGAAGCACAGCATACAAAGCAACACAATACACGGAACGGAAATGAAGTGTGCTTGAAACAGGTTCAAAATGATCTAAGACTAAGACTAAGCAGGAGACTCACAGTGCAGGTGCTGTGCACGTTAAATAGAGAGCAGGGCTGGCATTGAGCTGTGAAGGACTTGCTGTGCTTGTATGCTAGTTTGAAGGTAAATATGCGCCTTCTCATTTATTTGGTAGTTTTTAGTCATCAGCACAGAAGTTGTGCTCTCGCATGGCCTCGTGTGTCCACTTTACTACAGCAAACTTAGTGTAGGAGGTGTCTGTTTATGCTACAATTTCAGGGGGCTCTAGATATAATAATGCTCCCACTGTTTAGTTAATTGGATGTTTTCTTTTCACAATACAGCCACATTGTAAAAATAAATAAATAAATCATTTACTTCACTCTAATTAGCATACATTTACAGCAAATCCATTCAGGGCTAATATCTAGATCTTAATGCTAGCCTTCCAACCTAGTCTTTTGCACCACACCAAACAATTAAATTAACATGGTTTACCAACAAGCTGCATTCACGGGGCTCCAGTCAGGGGAGCGCAGGTTCACATCCTGGCTGTGCAAAGAGGGAGCTTTGCATTGGCTCTAGTGCTCCTGCAGGTCAGGGAGGCAAAACTGGCAAAACCCTACTGGCCAGGCACCCAGTGAGCTCAAGCACACAGGCAGGGCTGGTCGTTGTCCTCCAGAGGCTGGTAGCTCACTGACATCCACTCTCAAGTTCCTGGCTGTAAAAGAGGAAGTTGGCTTGGTCACAGGATCGGAGGATGCCCACTGAATCTTTAGTTTCCCCGAGCTGCGGTGAGGGAACCTAATTAGATATTTTAAATTAGGGAGAAAAATAATTGGGCACTCTATATAAGATTGAAGTGCATATTACACAAGTGGAGCTCCTTATACAAATGCATGTTGTATATACACAGTAGTGTGCACAATATGTTCCAAAGATTACTGTAATCTCCAGCCTCGTTCCAAAACCACAGTGTCCCAGCAGGGACCAGGATTGAACAATCACCAATGCATTATGCAACATCACACTAACCTCCTTTGATTTGTACACTTTTGACTGTATAGCCAAGCATGGTGTTTGCCATGGTAATTGCTTCCCCACACTGCCTGGCTGCTGTCGAGCCTGCGACAATGCCAGGGTCTCGTGAAAATTGAGTGGAGACAGAGGACAGAGTGGTGGGTGTAGAAAGTGGGTCATCAAACTACATTATTGATGCTAAATCTTTGGGAGTTTTACTACACATGGTATTGTGTTGTGTTATTATACTTTTCTAAGTATAATAAGGTTGCCTCTGTGAAAAGCCCTCTGCAGGTATAATGAATCTATCATTCACTAATAAGGCCTTTCCCCTGCTGTGGGAAAAGATGTGCCCATAAATTAGCTTGCATTTAAATGGAGAGGCTAACCGTAAGGAAGGCATGGGCAGGATAGCTGCTCTCCTCCATTAGATGAAGCCAAGAAGCACAGGTGGAGGCTGTGAGGCAGAGGAGGCGAACTCTGGCGCACAGCAGAGACGCAATGGAATGAGGTGAGATATAAATTAGAAAATGGTTAGGTTTAGAGTTTGGGTGAGGGTTATATCATGCAAAAAATGTACAAATTAAGTATATTGTAACTAAGCATAATGACATTGTAATTATATGTGTAAGTACACATGTATTTATTATAGTAATTTGAGACACTTCATGTAGTAGTGTTATCAGATCATGTTTCCTGGGATATCAACCATCAAAATACTGACCAGACCTAGCCTTAGCTGCAGCAAAAACATTGATTAATTTATATTAATTCAGCTGAGAACTTTGTGCTGATTTACACAAAACAGCATTTAGTATATACCACAATGCCCATAATGGACACTGAATCTGAGAAGGTGCAACATGCAGAAGATCCATGCAAAGGACATACAAGATGTCTTTATAAGAAGCAGAAATACTACTGAAGCAAAACCTGCTTGGCATGCTATGCATTTATTTATTCACGAATCCAATACTGTCAAGATCATATTACTCTAGATGGTATATTTGCATTGAACTAAAGATATTAATAACCCCCTTTAAATGATTAATGTATTCTTATCAGCCAATAACATGAAGCACTTTGAATTCCCTTTGATTATCCAATTCCTGTGATGTATTTCAAAATAAATAAATTATCCCTGTTAAGGACTTTACATCTCTTCAGTCCAACAAGTCCTCCAGTGAAACAAGAAAAAATGAATTCCCTGCCCAGTTCACCTGACATCTTCCTTATTCCCATACAGAGACTTCATCCTTAAATGCAAATGCTTTTGTGTTCTAAGGTTCTACTCTGGGAAGCAATACAGCAGCATGACGGAGGGGGTGGAGTCTGTGATTATTAGAAGGGTTGTTAATTGCATGCAATAAACAGTGACTCTAATTGGCAGTGCCCACCATTCCTTGTCCAAAAACTGTCAGTGTTCTGCCTTTTAACCAGCCTCTTAAATAGCTGTCAGTGTTGCACAAGGATTGTAGGGTGCTGCTAATTATGATTAAGAGACACAATTATTTTTACTTCAGAAGCATGAAAGCCACATGTTTCACTGTGGCAAAGTGGTCATTAGTGCGCAGGTGTAGAGTAGGTGAAGTAATCCAATGAAGAAGAGTACAGGTGAAATGGTTTGTTTATTTATAACCCAATGGTCTGATGACCAACCAGTAAATGATAAGGAGCTTGCAATACACAGCAATGTGCATTGCACAGTAATGATGAAGGGTTGCATTCCTGTAAATAATAAGCACAGTACCAAACACAATTACACACAAACATGGTCACAGAGTGAGTGCTGTAGTGCTTGTGGTGAAGTACAATTTATTATATGCAACAATGGTGAATACGTAGTGCAGTGTTGTCCAGGTTTAGTGCTGGTCGTGGGCAACAGCTTTGGATCGTGATAGCCGTCTGGTCTAGTGAACAATGAACAATCACAGAGATTTTAGATAGGCAGACAAAACAAACAAAATACTCACGTTTCTTTATAACAACAATAAAGGTCCTTCTGGTTTCAGCGTAACCATAGCAAGGAACAGATTACGTTGCTTCATCCCCTATTTGTACCCCTTGGTAAACGATTGCAGCCACTACTCCAATTCGGGGCTAACACATCATTTCCCTTCTGGGTCATTGAGTTAGTGCACCAAAGCTCCGCCCCCTTTCTAGATGACCGACTTCCTTTTAACCCTGGGAATGAATTGCTAGGCCAACCAGTCCAGGGTACTCTGTTCCCAATACTTAGTGCCCTCACAGGTCGGGAGGGAGATTTACCACCAAGAATCATTCTATTTCTGTCACATCTATATGCACTTTTAATTTTCTGCCTGTGGACACACTCATAGAGATGTGTCTGTGTGGTCGCTCCCGTGTAACAGATGTGAAAAGTGAGTTCAATCATTCACAGTGGTGCCCAGTTCGGCTTGACATACAAATACTGCAGACATGATACTGCAGTAGTCAATTAAATTGGTAATGTTGTCCTGGTCATTAGCATGAGCTATATTGCACACCTGTGTTATCTCTGATCAGTCCGGAGCTAGCTGTTGTGTATACTATGTACTGAAGGAAAGCGATTAATGAAATGGTTACACTGTTAGCAAATTGCAATGGATGAGTTTAAGATATCATGTTTGCATGTTGTGTCTGGTTTCTTTAGAGGTTTTGCATTTTAGCCCCTTCAGTAATGCGCTTTACAATTAGGGGGGTGACAAAGACAGATACTCTAGCAAAGTTGTATGAAGATCTGAGAGGAGGAAGCTTGGAGCTGGATTAGCTAAACAGGATATATCTGTGGTGGAAAATATCTCCCTAAATACTTTATTAAATTAAGAAATGTACATGTTGTTATTGAGCAAAACCGAATATAAATTCAAAGTTCAAAATTTATGTAAACTTATTTTTGCCAGTTTTTAATAATTTAGATGAGTAAGAGATTATCCTTGCTCCAGTATAATAATTGTTCCCAACTCAAACTATTGGATTGTTTGTCTACTATATTATTTGCCCCATGAGATGGTAAAGTACAGTATCAGCAGTATACTGCCTCTCACTGGATCTAGCTATCCCATATGATTAGGATTAAGTCAGGGATGGTCCTTCCATTCCTGGTCTTTGTTCCAACCCTGTTCTAAATTGTTTAACTGAACGAATAAACCTCCATCCATACCCTGAACTAGTTCATTATCTCATTTTATCTGTTAAACGTGGAGTGGAATGGCCCTCCAAGCCTGTGATTTGACATCCCTACCTTAAGTGAAGTGCAGCAAAGTCTTAAACACGCTGAATGTTTGTTTTCTGGCTGTTCTTCCGCATCTTTCCATTCCTGCTGATGAAGAGACGGGGGAGTCTGTTCTTGATAAGGTACGTGCCTCAGAGCCTTGTTAGAAATTGTCTGTGTGTGGGAGGCATGGATAATGCCCTAGAAAGCTACATCTCCATGCACTAGTTATTAATGCAATGTATCTTGGTTAGGTGAAGGAAGGGACAATTTCAATCTTTTTTTTTTTTTTTTTGGTGTGTTTATTCATGTTAACAGTTCCTATCTTGTTTATTTTTGCTTTTGAGACCTTTAAGTGAGGTACTATTTTTATGTGTGGTGTTATTTTGTGTTAGTCCTTAAAATGTGGTGCACCATGTACTGCATTACCTGAGCATGCGCAAATGATTTTAGCTCAGAAAACAAGGACACGCCCATTTGAAAGGGGTACGATATATTGTACTGAGTTTGGCACTTATCTATACAGTGCCTATAGAAAGTCTACACCCCCTTTCAAAAGTTTCACCTTTTGTTGCCTTATAGCCTGGAATTAAAATGCTTTCAAATAGTTTTTTTTTTTTCATTCATCTAAACATCCTACCCCTCAACTTCCAAGTGAAAAAAATATTCTACAAATTTGTACAAAATTTATTAAAAATAAAAACTGACATAGCATGGTTGGATTAATGT